>NC_137015.1:30784630-30884630 GCF_032717465.1 Coenobita brevimanus
GCGTCTCCAACATCGACATCATGCATCAACACAGTGGTTCTTCCTGGAGTAGCACGGAACACTTGCGGGTACTCCTGCAGTAATGCCGAAAACTCCTGCCTTTCCTTGGGAGGTAGATGAGAAAGCTTAGTCTGGAGATCATTCATGATATCAGGATTCTTCCCCAAACTATCACTCAGGCTCATACTGCATGGGAGAACTTCACTTGCAGACTCGGGTGGAACAGCTACAGTGCAGACTGGATTATTTTCGTCCCGCCTGTGATATAACTTTAGCATGTTGATGTGACATAGTTGCTTGCTCTTTCTACGATCTGGTGTGGCGATGACATAGTTGACATCACTGAGTTTCTTCTCCACGAAATAAGGGCCACTAAACTTGGCTTGAAGAGGTTGCCCATGAACTGGTAGCAGAATCAAAACCTGATCTCCTGGCTGAAAGTGGCGTAACCTGGACTTCTTATCATACCAAGTCTTCATCTTCTCCTGAGCAGCTCCTAAATTCTCTCTCGCCAGCTGTAAAGCAGTGGACAGCCGTTCTTTGAACTTCATCACATACTCCAGCAGGTTGACGTCATCTTCCTCCGACAGCCAGCATTCCTTGAGTAACTTAAGGGGTCCTCTTACTTCATGGCCAAACAGTAGTTCAAAAGGTGAGAAGCCCAGTGATTTATTTGGAGATTCTCTTGCAGCAAACACAACGAATGGAAGACCTTTATCCCAGTCTTTCTGATGTTCCAAACAGTATTTCTTGAGCATCGATTTGAGTGTTTGATGATATCTCTCCAACGCTCCTTGGGTCTGGGGATGGTAAGCTGAAGACGTGATCTGGGTGATGCCCAACTCTTTCAGAGACTGCTTGAAAACGTTTGACATGAAATTACTTCCCCGGTCTGACTGTACCTCCTTGGGCAAACCAAACTTTGTGAAGAACCCTAGCATTTCCTTAACCACGTTCTTTGCTGAGATATTTCTAAGTGGAATGGCTTCAGGATAACGAGTAGCCATATCAATCATGGTCAACACATAAGAAAATCCTGAAAGTCTTAGGAAGAGGGCCCACAATATCCACCAACACACGGGTGAAAGGCGCCTCAAAAGGAGGAATGGGAACTAGAGGTGCAACCTTTTCAGTCTGATTACACTTCCCCACAACTTGACAGGTGTGACAAGACTTACAATACCAGGAAACATCCCTGAAGATACCTGGCCAGTAGAAGTGTTTCAAAATGCGTGCCACAGTCTTCCTCACTCCAAGGTGTCCTGCCAAACTGGAATCATGAGCCAGTCTAATGATATCCTGCCTACAAACACGAGGGATGACAACTTGATGTACAACCTCCCATTCACAGTCGGCTGATGCTGTTCGGGGTCTCCACTTCCTCATAAGTACTCCTGACTTTACATAGTAACAAGTAGAAGCACCGGCTGACTCTTCTTCACTGTAAGCAGAGTTAGCTAGACCTTTCAACTCAGGGTCAGCAACCTGCAACTCAACCAACTCTTGACGAGACAAATTATCAACACTACGGGGTACTGCCTCATCTGGTGAGTGGTCCAAATTAGCAAGAAAAGTGTCAGCTAGGATAACATCATCATCATTATCCTCTAAATCACCAGTAACTTTAGACTTAGCCCTAGTGACAGCACATGCAGGGAACACATCAGGGACATCACAATCCTGGGCCGCAGCCACTGGCTCACTAGACAACTGAGGAGCTGGACACACTTGACTTCCACCAATATCATTTCCAAGTAAGAAAGATACACCTGACATTGGGAGTGTCTCAACCAACCCAACCATAACAGAACCATTAAAACCAGACTCTAAATTCACTCTGCACAGAGGGACAGAGAAGTAATTATTCCCTACACCTTGTAAGATTACAGTTTCATCAGAGGAATTAACATTAGAGCCTAGAACACTGGTCAGCATAAGGGATTGGCAAGCACCTGTATCACGATATATTTGAACTGATTTCCTGTCATTACTGTCCAGAGGACTGACAAAACCATCAGACAGGAAATTAGCACATGAACTCTTGAGAGTGTCACCCACGTTACTGCTCAAAAGAGGAGCTCCATCATGAGAATTTAAGTTACCCCTCAAAGCAGGTTCAGTTAACTCAGTTAAAGAATTCTGGGAACTCTCAAGAGTGGACACTAGACCAATTGACTGAATATTTAAAGACTCCTTTTTGTTCACATCACGCTGTCTCCTGAAACATCTCTCCGTAGTATGACCAAGCTTACTACAATAAGTACATTTACTTTTTTGAAATCTAGAGGTGAAGCTGGTATTTACTTCCTGAGAAACATCATCTTTATTCTCTTTCCTGTTACCTGTACTCTGGGTAGAGGCAACGTACTTACTCTCAGCTTTCCCTTTTTCTCTAGAATATCTCTTGTGAGTGAGAACATATTCATCAGCTAATACTGCAGCATCAGACAAATTATCTACTCTTTTCTCATCAAGATATAGGCTTACATCTTTATAAATACACCTCTTGAAGTCCTCCAGCAAAATCATCTGCTTAAATTTACCAAAATCAGAATCCACATTCTTAGAATTTAACCACTGCTCTAACAGATCTTCTTTGATTTTTGCATACTCAACATGGGATTGCTTATCTTGCTTGTAAGTTGTCCTAAATTTTACTCTATAAGCTTCAGGAACAAGCTCATAGGCCTTAAGAATCAAGCTCTTAACTACATCATAATTATCAGACTGATCCTGAGGCAAAGATGCATAAGTTACTTGAGCTTTACCGGTGAGAACAGTTTGAAGGAGTACTGGCCAATACTCCATAGGCCAATTAAAACCTGTAGCTACCCTCTCAAACAACTGAAAATACTTTGTTAAATCAGATTCATTAAAAGGAGGGACAAGTTTAACATTTTTAGCCACATCAAAATCATCAGAGCTAGATGATCCAGTTCCACCTTGTTTCGTGCGATACTCATGGTCCGCCTGAATCCTAGCAATTTCAACTTGTGCCTCAGCCTCCTTAGCTTTTGCCTGAAATTCAGCCTCCTTAGCTTTTGCCTGAAATTCAGCCTCCTTAGCTTTTGCCTGAAATTCAGCCTCCTTAGCCTGTGCTTGAAATTCAGCTTCCTTCACACGAGCCTCCTGCAGGGCTAGCTGTAACTTAGCTAATTCAATCTGCGTTTGCTCATTTGGAGGAGTTACATTAAACAAGCTTTCATTAATCATGTCAACAATTTGATCTTTAGAATGATGAGAGCGAACAGCAATTCCCAACTGTTGAGCAACAAGCTTAAGTTCATTCTTTGTTCTGTTTTCTATATCACACACTGTTTGCACATTTGACAAAAAATCTTTGGCTTCATCAAGTGTAGTAATAGTAGACATAATTAATAAGTAACAGTCACAAAATATCAAGCAATATCCTTTTGATAATATCCTGAATATCCTGATGAGAGGTCGCCAAATTTATGTTACGGAACAGAGAAAGATAATGTACACTTTAAGTGAGAATACTAAAAATCACTACTGTCCCGTAAAGTTCCAGGTTCAAAACAAAAGAGTTAGGTAAAATTACAAGTTAAAGTTTAATGCTTAAACTAACAACAAAACATTCAAGACTCATAAGGATAATGTAATGGCAAAAAACAGGTTAAATATATGGTTAACTGCAATAGCCTCTATTAACACGAAATTAGCAAGAGTAAATTTATCTAAGTCAGCCCTGATAAAATGAGATACCAGATAATACTCAGTGAATGCAAGATAAATTATTACAGATACAAAATAATATTAAAACTGATGGACATAAAGATCCCTACATGAATTACAAAAACTTCACTTGGCCTACAAATTAAACTTATGCTATACAGTACAAGAAAAAATACAACAGTTATACTCAAATTACACACAGCTGCTAGATGTTTGGAGATTTCTTGAGCACTCACAATAATAATAACTGTACAGGGGAGGACAGAGATGTGAACAAAATGAGGAGCAGATCTAAGTGGCAATGATGCAGAGACTGAGCTCATTATATAGGGGCCAGGAGAGCTTGATACAACTTGTAAGAAGGACGCGCAAATGAAGCCATGGGGACAAAGAGATGAAAATCCCGCACTGACAACAGAAATGACGACTTACTCTACTATAACGGTAGAAGGGGGGGACTGAGGCAGAACACGCTCGTATCAAACATGCAGCATACTGTGCGTTAAAATTACACAAAGGATGATGAAATCATAGGCTATGTAACAATATATATATATATATATATATATATATATATATATATATATATATATATATATATATATACACACACTCGTATAAAGCAATAGAATATGTGTATGTGTGTGCGTGTGTGTGTGTGTGTACAGCTAACATGCTGTCTGTTTGTCATTGTCTGAGTAAGACTGGTTGAGTATATCTATATCGATTTATGTTTTTATTTGTCTCAGTCTGTATGTGTCTATAGAGACATGTATGTGGGAGATATATACAGTGTGTAGGTTACATTTACAGGGAGGAACTTCCAGCGATTTACAAGCAACACTTTTGCAAGGGATTTCGCAAACAGATATTTTCTATTTCTGCTTCGTTTATTTATGTTTACGGTATCAGCTTTTCAGATTTATTTTCCTCTCCGTTGCAAAGCTTGCCTGTGGATAGTTTAACCCATGGACTAGATCCGAGGGTTTCACAGGCTTGAATGACGAGTGAGTGGATTTTTTTCTTCTCTTGTTTAAGTCTCTATAAAAGAATCAGAATCTAGGAGCCTGTGCAATCGTCACTCCCAAAAGATTTCAAGAACAGAAAGCCTAGGTCCAGCTGCATTCATTTTGAGCTGCCTGGACACACTGCGTTAATATTGAAGGTCATAAGCATAGGGAATGACTGACCGAGGAGACAGTTTCTGAGTTGACCAGTTGTATACACGAAAGACTGATAGTACCGGTTAAGTCTTACATGAAAAGATCAGACAGAAGAGAGAGAGAGAGAGAGAGAGAGAGAGAGAGAGAGAGAGAGAGAAAGAGGTTGAAGTGAGGCGGTAAAAGGAGAGGAGTTCATGAAATGTGAAGATTTTGACTCCACCCGGTTTAAAAGAGCTTTGTGTTGAATGCCACTGTACCCCTTCATACTCCACCCTTCACATTCGTCCCCCCTCCCTCATCCCCCCCAGCACACTTGTAACAGCTGTAATCTACACACACACACACACACACACACACACACACACACACACACACACACACACACACACACACACACACACACACACACACACACACACACACACTAGGACATTAAGAGATGATGTACTGAGTTGTGTGTCGCAGGCGGTAGGTAGAATGTCAGATGGACGATTGTGACGTGATGAAAGAGGAACTGAGGTTTAGAAGAATGCACAACTCGTTCCGTCACCCTCCCCCCGTCACTCTCACCCCGTCACCCTTGTAGTGAGTGTTACGATGGACACAGTGAGATAGGGTGGTAAAGTGAAGGGTGGAATCATCAGCATCATGTGAGTGGTTACGGCTAGAGGTGAACAGGCCAGACGGTTATTTATATTTGGAAGACTGATGGTGAAAAGACAGAACCCTGAGGAAATCTCTCTCTCTCTCTCTCTCTCTCTCAGGAAGAGGAGCAGTGGTTAACTACACCAAAAACAAAATTATGACCAAAAAGGAAACTTAAAATGAAGGCACAAATGCTAAAGTAAAATCCGCAGGAGTAAATTTCGGGTCATTTCAGTGGACATAGTTAAAAATTTCTCCTTCCTCTTTCATGTCCTTTTCCTTTTCTAGATTATGTCCACCCCAGTGTTGTAGGGGGAAAATTGGATTATGTTGTCGATGTACTTTAATGGCTGTGAATGATGTGTGAGTGCATGTAGGGCCTATTTACTGATGATTGTGCCCCTGTTTACGTAAGCTTTCCGTCTTATCTTTTATTGTTCGTAGGTCCCACCCACCTCATTGAACTTGGGGAGATGGGTTAGGCGGTAGGGAGATGATGCTTCTGCTGCTGCTGATGATGATGATGATAATTTTGATGATGATAAGCTTTCTTTCTTACCCTATCTTGTCAATAGATCCTACCCAGCTCAGTATAATATGGGGAGATGAGTTAGGCGAAAGGGGGATGATAAATTTTAGGAGGTTTGAAAGTGGTAAGTAATGGATATGTAAACATCAGTTGATAAAGATTAGACACACCCAGGTTCTGAATTAAAGGTATTATTTCTGAGTGGGTAATATAAAAAATTGTTATTGTCCCAGAGACTCAGTTCCTTGATCTTTATACTCGTCATAGTCTTCCATATTACTGCCCCTTTACATTCCACATCCACAACGCCTCCTTCACTATCTCTCAGTAATCTTTGTGTCTTGTTCTTGTGATCTTTGCTGGAGAGACAATATATTCCTCTTGCAAATCAGTTTCTCAGAGGTTGGGTGTCCTGTGGCTGCCTCGTGCTTTCTCAGTACAGGAACCTTTTACCTTGTATCACGTGTGTGTGTGTGTGTGTGTGTGTGTGTGTGTGTGTGTGTGTGTGTGTGTGTTGGTAGTGGTGTTGGAAGCTTGGTTAATACATACCTCTGTGCTGGAAATAATGGAATCAATTGGTCGTATTATTAAACTTGTTGCAGAAAGGTGAAATACTGCAGGTGTGGCGGTCATTGCAGAACTCCTGCCAGTGTGAGATGTAATCAGCCTGCATTTCTCGTCACGTACAGCAATCAGCGACGAGACAGAAAAGCTAAAACCTCTTATATTTCACCGTGCGCTCCAAAAATGACGTGAGAATTAGAGGTTTGCCTCTCCCTTAGCAATTGGCCGACAGGCTGTTCGTCTCATCAGCTCCCTTCCTCTGTTTTCACCACATTATGACTATTTTCTGTTCCCATTACGCTAGAGACTATTCTTTTGAGCTCTGTTCGCATGTCAACCCCGTTCAGGCGGGCACGCAGTACCGGTCTTCCCACACATTGTCGCTCTTATTTTAGTATAAATATTTTATCCAAAAGTTAAGCGGTATGGCGAGTTTTTCCCCAGTCTGTCTTTTCCTTTGCCTACGACCTCTACCCTTTCAAACTGTACGTGTCCAGGCATTTCGAGACAACAGATTTTGATTTTGACTCTGTGTTTGATATTCTTTGGAAGGAACGATCTTTACTTGTTTCCGCTTTTGGTTCCCTGCTGAAAGAATAAAACGGAAAATCACAGGACACTGTTGATAGTTTCTGTTGTTGTTGTTGCTGTTATTGTTGTTGTTGTTGGTGGTGGTGATGGTGGTGGTTGTGGTGGTGTTGCTATTGTTGTTTTTGTTCAACCCTGAACTATCAGACTATGCAGACCCGTCCACTGCGGGTAAGTTACTGCCCCTGTGTGGTTGTCACGTAGGTTCCCTAGCCGGTAAACGTTGTGTCTGCGTCTTAGTGCAGCATGTGTTGTGTATTGCTCCAGTATGTGTGTACAGTATGTTGTGTCGGCCTGTTCTACAAGCCAGACACGTGTCTTCTGTGATTCCACCCAACCCGGATCTAAGCTGATATTTTATAGCTGAGAAGGGCTGGGTGATGTCGTGATCTAAGCTTAGCCGGGTGAACTCGATCATATCAGTTTAAGAATAACTCTGATGAGTTAATGTCTGGAGGAGGTGCTTGTAATATATAGTATACAGTAGTGTTTTGATCGAGGTGTTGTATTGCCCGGTGGGCGAAATTTTATGTAGGTGTTTCTTACTGGTAATGCAGGAGTGTCTGGAGGTAGGATGTTGTTGAAGAGGATCTGTTAATGATTGCTTTGGGATTGTTTTATGTATCTAGTTTTGGTGTGTGATTGTCATAAAATGACAGGGGTGTTTGTTGGCACAGGCTACTGCATAGAACTATGTGTCTCTCATATCAAGATATTCTCTAATATGGATGAAATTAGTTTCAAAGTGTGAGTTGAGGGATTCGTTTTGGTGCAGCCGCTGGTGATGCGTAGGGCGTTGTTCTGTATGATTTGCTAGGTGTTGTAGTGAGTATTGGATAGGATGGGGGCTCATGCAGGGGAGGTATAGGACGTCACTAGGGAGATCGTTTCTTTTTGTTGTCCAGAGTCTTTGTTGTAATTGCTCTGAGTGCATTGAGTCTGGGGATGCGTCACTTATTGATGTCTTGAACTGTACAGGGGCCTTAAAGGTGAGTCTGGTGTTACATGTCACTCCAAGGATCTTAGTGAAGGGTGTGTGTGTGTGTGGTGTGTGTGTTTTAAACGTACATTGTTAAGAGTGATGTAAAGGGAGTAGCTGTGTTTATAATTGCTGGTGGTGGTGAGAGTGGTGGTGGATTTACCTAGAGTGATCGTCACCATGTTTTCCTCGACCCACGTCTGCAGTGTGTTGAGGTAGGCCTGTTGCAGTGTGGTGTGTGGTTGTTTGGGTAATATCGTCTGTATATGAGGCAATGTTTATGTGCGGCTTAGGTAAATCTCGTCAACTCCATTGCAACTTCGGAATCTTGGTCATAATGATGATGATGACTGGTGATAGTGTGGTGGTGGTGGTGGTGGTGAAAGACTTGAGTGACGAGTGAATAATTGTACGGCACATTTCGTTGAGTGTTGTGTTGACAGCCTCTACATTGGGGTTTTCCTTTCCACATTTATAGATCCCACCCACCTCCTTGAAGTATTGGAAGGTTGGGTGTAGGTGATGAGAGTTGGGTTGGTGGAAGTGGTGATAGTGATGTTAATGATAAGAATGCTATTGTTGTTTATGATAGTGGCGGTACTAGTAACGATGTAAATGATAATGGTACTGATAACCATGATGATGATGATGATGATTACTCACTTTCAGCATGTGAACATTTAATTTATTCCGTTATATCGTAAAAATGCTGCATATTTGATATAATGTCAGCTATTTCGTTTACAGTATTTTTCTTGTTTTCAGGTTGCATGCATTTTAAAAATAATTTCTGGTTATCCCCTCAATGGATAAATGTTTGATACTCGTTCAGCGTTATATGTTTTGGATTATGTTGTGTTCATATGTCCATGCTTGTACTCTTGTCGTTAACTGCTGTATATTTACCGGTATGTGTTTTGTCGTAATGAGAATTTTAACCTTTTCACATTGTTGACATATTTATAATTTTCACTTACTGGGATGACTTTTTTTTTTTTTTTCTCCGGACAGTTTTTTTGAGCTTAGGAGTCACCTTCCGTACGGGAGGGGTTGTATTTAGCCTTCATAATCTTTCGGTAACAGAGGCCATCCTGAGTCGAATACAGTCGTCTGGAGGTAATAAGGCTAAACTTTATTTACCCTGACAGGAGTGAATCAGGCTTCCTTGGGATAGTGTTGTTAAATGTAGGATTTGCATTGGCGAGCGGGTTAATTAAATTGAATAAAATAAATTAGCGAGCTTTAGGATATATATATATATATATATATATATATATATATATATATATATATATATATATATATAGATAGATAGATAGATAGATAGATAGATACAGATATAGATAGATAGATAGATATGCACACAGAACTGAAGACCAGAAACGGAGACGATGTACTTGCACCATATTCTTGACCTGTTGATGTGATGTTTCGAGGTAATGCAATCCTCATCCTCAGACATAAAAGTGGTTTATGTCTGAGGATGAGAATTGGACTACCTCGAAACGTCGGGTCAGTATATCAAGAATATGGAGCAAGGACCTTATAGTCTCCATCTTCTGGTCTTCAGCTTTATGTATTCCATCCGATTCACTAATGGATTATAGGAACTGTTAATAATCCCAGGTGTAATATCGATAAGGCTTCACTATATTTTCTGATACTCTGTAATCACTGTGAGTATACAGTACACATAGTAAAGGTGTATTACATTCATTAGTTCATTATGCTGACATCGTATTTACTTGTTATTGTCATCGTCAGAAGTTTTAATGCAGTTTGTAGAGACATTTTGAATTGAACGAGTTACTTAGTACCTTCATTAACAGGTAAGCTTGAAATATATTGTGTCTTTTAAAGTTTTCCCTACTCTCCCTCTCGCCATCCACTCTTTCATTCTCCCATACTTCCTTCATGCATCCATCCCCTTCCTTTCCCTTCCTTTTTCATGTTTTCTTTCATTTTTTGTCCATTTTAACTCCTGTGTTCGACTTCCTTCCTTTCATTTTCTCTTTGTTTGTTCCTCTCTTTCAGTCGTCCATTCTCCCTCCTCCTCCCTACTTCCTCCTCTCTCAGTCTTCCGTTCTCCCTCTTCCTCCTCTCTGACAGTCTTCCATTCTCCCACTTCCTCCTCTTTGACAGTCTTCCATTCTCCCTCTTCCTCCTCTCTGACAGTCTTCCATTCTCCCACTTCCTCCTCTCTGACAGTCTTCCATTCTTCCTCTTCCCCCTCTCTGACAGTCTTCCATTCTCCCTCTTCCCCCTTGGTCTTCCATTCTCCCTCTTCCCCCTCTTTCACAGTCTTCCATCCTCTCTCTTCCTCCTCTCTCACAGTCTTCCATTCTCTCTCTTCCTCCTCTCTCACAGTCTACCATTCTCTCTCTCTTCCTCCTCTCTCTCACAGTCTTCCATTCTCTCTCTTCCTCCTCTCTCACGGTCTTCCATTCTCCCTCCCCCTCTCACAGTCTTCCATTTTCTCTCTTCCTCCTCTTTCACAGTCTTCAATTCTCCCTCTTCCCCCTCTCTCACAGTCTTCCATTCTCCCTCTTCCTCCCTACTTCCTCCTCCATGCATCATTCATCCTTCTCACTTTCTTCTTAGTTCCTCCTCACCTTTCATCCATTCGTCCTCCTTCCCTTTCACTTCCTTATCCGTTTTTGCCTCTCATCCTTCATCCATTCTTCCTCCAAGCATTCGTTTTTTCTCTCTCAGTTAATTATCTCTCCCTTTCTCGTTGATTTGTTTTTCCTTCCCTTTTATCTTTTCCTCAATTTTTCCATAATTATTCTCTCTCTCTCTCTCTCTGCAGTTTTCATAGTTTCTTAGGCTATATTTCCTTATATTTACTTTGCTTTTTTCACTCCCTGTTTCACCCCGTTTCTTTCATTGCCTCTTTGTGTCCTACAGGGTGATCCATAACTGGCTTGGTGATATCTGTTATGTTGCAAGAGTGGCTCAGTGTGCTGGTGTGGGCGTGGGGGTGGGAAATGAATAAATGATGCAAGCTAGGCGTTGATATCGCTAACTGTGCCCTCCCTGCAAAACACGAGAAATCGCCTGGAGGAGTGGAAGAGGAGGGCTATGTATGGACCACCCTGTATTTTATTATTCCCTTGTGGAGTAGTGTGGATTGAAGGGTATCATTTTGAGCATGCTAGGGATAGATATTGATTCAGAGTCCCACCTCGCCATCAACTACAAGAGAGAGAGAGAGAGAGAGAGAGATTGCGTTTGTCGTCACTCACGCATCTACCAGACATTTAACAATCAAACCAGAGTGAAAATCAAAGCGGGAAAAATACGATCCTGGATAATACTAAACTGTTCTGGAGACCTGTTTGTCCCGTATTTACCATCAGTACTTCCCAGGACCCGGATTTTCAGACAGACTTATTGCTATCTCGTTACCTGGAGATAAGTTGACCATGTGGAGAGAATGGAGACCCAGAGATTATAGTTAGGGGTGTGTGAGTGAAGTGGAGGGGGAGAGGGGAAGGAGGAGACCGAGGATGAGACGGCAGGATAGCGTGATGGATATGTGGGAGAAGGGTTTGAGTTGGAGAGAGAGAGAGAGGGCAGCCTGGTGATGGAGAACGGAGTGACGTGGAGACGATTTGTTTGTGGCCACCCCCTTCGGGATTAAGGCGCCTGTCTATAAAGGGATAGATAGAACTCTGAGTTTCATGGTATGTTTCTGCATGTTCCTGATCTTGTCCTTCATAGAAAAAAAATACGTATTATACGGTAGTTTTCCAGTTGTAACAAATAATCGTGTTTTGGAGAAGTAAAAAGTCATTGGATGTTTCCTACTTCCCTGTCCTTCCCACAATGAACAAATTCTATGGCAATGTTCCTATTTTGATTTTGCAGAAAGAACAAGTGATATGGGAAGTACTGTGCCTGCATTCTTATTTCCCAGTCTTTCCTTGTACCTCATGGAAATTCTTAGTTGGCAGCCAAGGTTTGTTTTTCCAGGAGGTAAAAGGCAATGGAAGATTCTCAGTCCTTCTTGCAGACAGAGATCATAGTTACGGCGGGGTGTTGCTGGTAAGTTGGTGAGGCGATAACGTGAGGAGTGTGAGGGGTGAGGGGAGGTTGGGGGGTGATGTAGGAAGGAAGGTGTGAGGGCATAGGATGGGTGTGTGATGGAGGGAGAAGTGAGGGAAAGGGTGAGGCTAGGAGAGGGAGTGGCGACTGTGGCGGGTAAATGGTAGGGTAGGAAAGGTAGGGTAGGGGAGAACAGGGTTGGTCAGGAGTAGAAAAGAAGATGGGGGATGGAGGGAGATTGATAATGTATCTCAGTATACAGTATATATTGAAAACTGGCACCGAAATCCCGAATTGAGGTTGACATAAAATTCTCAAGCAATGTTTGATCGCCATTAGAGCACCTTTAAAGGGTTCACACTGGGACTTTGAGAGAGAGAGAGTTATAGGTGTCCAAGAAGATGAGGAAGAACAAGACTAAAATGAAATAAAAGTGAATGAAAGTTGCGATAAGGAATCAGTTATTATGTTTGGGAATCCTACCCCAGTATTCTTATGCCCCAGTCACACTGCAGGTACGACTTGTCGCAAACCTGATAATCGCAAAACCAGTCTCCGACCACGGAGGTCTCCGAGCAGTCGTGCCACCGATCGGCTACCGGTGGTCGTCTAGTGTCCGTCCATCGTCCATCCAGTGGACGGCCGAACGGCGACCATGGCCAGGTACACACAGGTCAAGACACCAACAGGTGGCCGGCCGGTCATTGGCAGGCCGCCGACAAACAGTGACCGGTCTGTGTCCTGTCACAGGTTAGACCGCGACCTCTAGGCCGCCACTAGACCGACACAGGCCGTGGATTGGCCGGCGGCTGGTCTTGGTCCAGCTCACCACCTGTCGCTCGACCAGTCGCCGGCTGGACGGCGGCTGGACTTCAACCACCCTTCCGGACAGGAGGCTTGTGGACGGCGGCCGCCGCAGTCCAGTCGTCGCCTTGACGGAGTGCGGATGGCCACCGCACAGAGCGGGCGGCGACCGGCCTCCATCTGAATGGCAACCACTGCTTAAAAATCAGGTGTCGCCGACCAGTCGCAGTCCTTTAGCCGGCCAGACGCAGTCCAGCCACCCACTGGGCGGCTTCCATGCCACGACATCGATGGTCGCTGGGAGGTTTTTCGTGCAGCACGAAAAACCTCGCGACAATTTTTTGATTGCCATGGCCTGCGGCTAGACCGAGACATATGAAGACCGGTCGTAAACCTCACCAAAACCACCCACGACTTGCAGGTCGCGGGTGGTTTGCGGTAAGTCGTACCTGCAGTGTGACTGGGGCCTTAGGGATGCACCATCAGGACCATAAGTTTTGTTAGTGTTATGGCCAAGCTTGTATTCATCATCATCATCATCTCACTATTTTAGGTGGGGAGGTAGGATCCAGAGACAAGAAAACACACACACACACACACACACACACACACACACACACACACACACACACACACACACACACACACACACACCGCTCGCTGGTGCAGTGGTAACGTTCTCGCTTGCCAACTGGTGGGCGGGAGTTCGCGCCTCGCTCAGGTTGCGAAAAGTTTCACTGACGAAGTGGGTGGTTACTGTTCCCCTTGAGCAAGGGGACGGGTGTGTGCGTGTGTGAAGGTCACAGCCTTGCCCTTGGATCGGACTATATGAGCTCTCAGCTCCCTTCCGGGAGGGTAAAAAGCTGACGATCACGACCATCAAGTGATCCTGACCGACCCGGTGAATTACACACACACACACACACACACACACAAAATGATCAGTCCACGGAGAAATTACACTCATCTTTCAATTCTTCGATACTCACGGCAGTAGAAGAAAAGGCAATAAGAGATGAACTTAAAGGGGGGGTAAGACGAAGGACTAGCACAAGAATCATCCTTTGTTGGAGGAGAGGAAGGGACGACAGTAGAGCCATTTGACTGGAAGCTGAAAATGAAATTAGCCTTTACCATTAGGGAAGGTCGTCGTCTCACTCCACAGCTCGCTAGGAGTGGATAGGGCGCCTTATTTCTCCAAGCGCTGGAGGTTCTAAGATTAAGCGTTGTAATAGCAACCGGAAGCGTTAGAGAAAACATCTTAGGGTGTAACTGTGGTATTTATTTCTCCCTCATGTTGCATAGTCACCTACTGTGGGTGGGCCTGCATAGCTTTATTGTGTTTGCTGGTGCTGGTGTGGAATGCCTTCACATGGTGGCACTGATATCACTGAGTGGCTCTCCTGGTTATGCAAATGTCCCTCATTTCCCTTCTTATCCCCCAGGAGAATGGTGGACTGCAGCCTGCAATCCACTGGGTTCACGTGTGTTGAGCCTGGGGTCGTACCTTCTGTTTCTACTACTATTGTGCACGTTTATTACATTTTAGTAATAGACAATTTTATTCAACTTTGGGAATTATCTTGTTGTGCAGAGTTGATGCAGGGTGTATCAGTCACCTTTAGTTCAAAAAACAAACTCACCTGGCGATAACAAAAATATGATTTTTAAAATGCTTCACCGGATTGAAGGCGATGCAATTCAGGAAATGGTATCGGTGTTCTTTGTCAGCAGTAAAAGTTTTGTTGGCTGTGCTGGTGGTAGTGACGGTTGTGCGAAGTGATCGTGGTAGTAGTGGTGGTTATGGTATGTGTTATTACCCCCGTCAACGAAATTAGTTGGAGGTTATGTATTCACTAGTGTTTGTTCTGTCTGTTTGTGTGCAAGATATCTCAAAAAGTTGTAATCGGATTGCAATGAATTCAGGTGGATAGGTGGACAGTGGGTCTAGGAAGGGTTGATTAGATTTTAAGGTGGATCCGGATCCGATTGCAGGAATAAATCATACATTTTATTGATGTTGACGAATGTATGTTTGCTCTCTGAGATTGCACAACAGGACAGACTAAGACCGCAGAATTAATTGACTGTGTGAGACCGTAAAAGTGTGCGTCTGGGAGAAGAGGGGTATTACAGCAGTAAATCATAAATATCATTGGCGTTGGCGGGGTAGTTTTGGTACTAGTAGTGGTGGCAGTGATGGTGAGTGTGGTGATGGTGGTGGTGGTTTTGATGTTGAAGATGGTGGCATTGATGGTGGTGGCAGTGATGGTGGCATTGATGGTGGTGGCAGTGATGGTGGCATTGATGGTGGTGGCAGTGATGGTGGCATTGATGGTGGTGGCAGTGATGGTGGCATTGATGGTGGTGGTAGTAATGGTGGCATTGATGGTGGTGGCAGTGATGGTGGCATTGATGGTGGTGGTAGTAATGGTGGCATTGATGGTGGTGGTAGTAATGGTGGCATTGATGGTGGTGGTAGTAATGGTGGCATTGATGGTGGTGGCAGTGATGGTGGCATTGATGGTGATGGTAGTAATGGTGGCATTGATGGTGGTGGTAGTAATGGTGGCATTGATGGTGGTGGTAGTAATGGTGGCATTGATGGTGGTGTTAGTAATGATGGCATTGATGGTGGTGGTAGTGATGGTGGTATTGATGGTGATAGTGGTGATTGTGGTGGTGGTTGTTGTGTAGAGTATAATTAGTGTGTAACGAAGGGAAAACAACGCTGACCTATCTTCACCTGACCTGATTCCAGAGTGAGAGAGAGAGAAAGAAAGAGAGAGAGAGAGAGAGAGAGAGAGAGATTATCATAAAATTATCCTGATACGCAGGTGATACGGACTAGCGAAATAATTTGCCTCTAGTATTAAAAGAAAAAATTACTCTTTGAAAAGGTCAAAGAAAAGGACAGCACTGCAGAATGCTCTCTCCCACCCTCTAGACCCTCCGACCCTAATCCATACAGAAGAATAGTGAGGAATAACATCTTTACGTTGCAAGTACCTGAAAGAAAGTTTATAGGAAAGGCAGAAATTAGTCGAAAGAATGACGCTGATGTTTTTGGGTTCTTGAAATAATAGTGAAAATTGTGTCAGGTAAACATTCATACGTGACTTTTGCATTAATTTTCATTTTTATATTCAGTTTATTTTTTGCAAAGTTGAAAGAGATGCTCCGAGCTTCAGCCAACGAGAGAGAGAGAGAGAGAGAGAGAGAGAGAGAGAGAGAATTATGTGCCAGAATGTGTTTTAATCCGTTTAGTTACGATTAATATTCTTTCATTATACTACCAGTCAGTTTAATTCAGCTAATGGATGCTTATTTTAACGAAGAATCTTACAGACTTTGTTCCTAACCATTTACAACGAATGGTCTCCCCGAAGCTAAATAAAATCACGTACAAACAGCAAAAGTACAGCATAAATAAAGTGCGTCATGGTATCGGAGGGGTTAATTTCAGGTGTTTGGCCCGGTTAATTTCATGTGTCTGCTCCGGTTCATATCAGGTGTTTGCCACGGTTAGTCTCAGGTGTCTTCCTCGGTTAATGTCAGGTGTTTGCCCCAGATAATTTCAGGTGTTTGCCCCAGATAATTTCAGGTGTTTGCCCCAGATAATTTCAGGTGTTTGCCCCGGTTAATTTCAGGTGTTTGCCCTGGGTAATTTCAGGTGTTTTGCCCCTATTAATGTCAGGTGTTTGCCCCGGTTAATTTCAGGTGTGTGCTTCCACCCACATCGTTTACCTGTGTGGCCTCGAACTGTGAACTTTATGTTTTATTCCGGCGGACGTCAGACAGTGTTAGTCAGCTCAAAGAAACCTCCTGCAGCAGAAAGGTTGAAAGTGATCTTGACTTGCGTTTTTAGGCCAGACGTAAGATTTTTTTTTTCCCCCCCACTCGTGCAGACACCTGTTTCGGTCCATAATAGTTCCACTGCAGGATCGGACTTCCTCAGCGGAGGGAGAGTGATGGCCAGTATTAACTCTTACGCACGCTGGTATAGTACGACGGCTGAAAGGACACTTCGGAAGAGTGATGCACGTGAAAGTATAAATATTACTGTGGCTATGTTTATGTGTGTCAGTCTGCGTATATCATGGTTGGAACATACGCAAGTATATGAAAGGGCATGCTTCTAACATCCACTTTTAATGTCCGCCGCAGTGGGCCCGAACCCAGGACTCGGGTCATATGGATCATGAGACAAGTACGCCCACACTGAGCCACCGCAGCTCTCGTGGTAACGGTAAATGATTTTTTTTTTTTTTTTTTTTTTTAATAGCTGAAACAAACTCAGTGGTCAAATGCTTGGATACACACACACACACACACACACACACACACACTCTCTCTCTCTCTCTCTCTCTCTCTCTCTCGACTCCTAGCAGTAAATGATAAAACCACCTCAGTTCAAATCTATATCATTGGACACACTCATCTTTTCCACCGAGACAAACACCAGAATATTTAGAAGGGTCCAGTGATTTACACTTACCTGGAATTTCAGTGACATAATTTCGTTGTTACGGTTGCACTCTGGCACTTTAATTCAGGGGACGCCCAATATCAACTTACTTTTTATGGTACTGGCTTCATGTGACTCTACACTGAATGACAAGCCCCGGGAGCCATTTACTACATCGGGTGGTAACCATATAACCAAATGGCGCCTGGTGGTCTAGTGGGGTTAAGGTATTCCAACGATAAGGGGTGTGTTTTAGGCTGAATTTAGTCGATGTAAGGTAGCAAGAATATAAAAGCGATTTGCGTCCTCGGGCAGTAGGGGTTAATAGGGTTGTTTATATTTTCACTCCTGATAGTAAGTAGTGTGTAATGTTGCCAGAGTGTATATTTGTGTGTGTATCAGACCTTAAAGCATTGTCCCTATTAAGTAACGACCCTTCTGCATCACACCAGCCTCCCTCCTTACCTTCCTGTCATGTTCTCTAAGCTAGCCCATCTCGTATAATTATACTCCCCCTCACCCTTAGCCTCCCCATTCCCTCCCATACTCTCCCTCCCTCCCGTCACCCTTCTCCCCATGCCCATTCACTCTCTTCCACTCCTTCCTTCAACCCTACACTCCCTCCAACCACTCCCCTGACCCTCTCCCTCCCTCCTCCCTCTTTCCCCTTCCCTGAGTACATTCCTCTCTCCTACAACTCCTCATTACTCCCTTCCCCTCCCCACTCCCTCTGCATCCTCCCTCCCCTCCCCCGATCTTGACCTTCAGAACTTTGGCACAGATTTCAGCCAAATTTTGCCTGAAAGTTGCTGACCTTCTTGACGCCATTATGGGTAAATACGGGGTAGCAAAGGTCAGTGTTGGAGGTCAAGGTCAGGCTCTTGAATAATAATGGGTTCAGTCATGAGTACTATCGAATGTTTGATGCGTGGCGGTTCTCTCTCTCTCTCTCTCTCTCTATATATATATATATATATATATATATATATATATATGTATATATATATATATATATAGATAGATAGATAGCTAGATAGATAGATGGATATATATATATATATATATATATATATATATAGATAGATAGATAGATAGCTAGATAGATAGATGGATATATATATATATATAGATAGATATATATATATATAGATAGATATATATATATAGATAGATATATATATATAGATATATATAGATATATAGATAGATATTTAGCTAGATTTATATATATATATATATATATATATATATATATATATATATATATATATATCCTGATCCTGGCAACCCGATTAAATTTATATTATCCTTTCCCTGAGAGGTCTTAACTGTATTATTCTTAAAACCCCCAGGCGCTTTTTTTTTTTTATTCCAGTATGGAGGTGGCTGCTCGTTCTTTAATGGGTAAAAAGACTCTCCGGCAGTGCATTAAGGACGAACGATTTTGTTTAGGGTAGCCTCTATTCGTGTGGGGGTTAAGGAAAGCTGGGTGAGAATAAGGAGGATTAAGATGAGCATAAGAAAGATGAGCGTGCATATGGGAGGCTTGAGTGTTGAGGCAGTGGGGATGTGACCTATTTTTGCTCAACATTTATGACAATCCTACGTATGTGTTTTCCAATGTCTTCTTTCAGGATCCTACTCAGCTGAAATTGTATTAAGTGGATGATGGTGGTAATGATTTCGAAGGACTAACAGGAGGTGTAACTCACGTTTCTAATAATTAGAAACGTGAGTTACACCTCCTGGTAGTCCTTCGAAATCATCACCATCATCATCCACTTAATACAGTTTCAGCTGAGTAAGTAGGATACTGAAACAAGACATTGGAAAACATATATGTAGGATTGTCATAAATGTCCAGCAAAAATTATAGTTTTAATTGTGTGTGTGTGTGTGTGTGTGTGTGTGTGTGTGTGTGTGTGTGTGTGTGTGTGTGTGTGTGTATTTATGCCGTTTGTAGACCAACTACATATGGAATAACAGAGTAAGGCTGTGATGACGATGATGATGATACTGGTGTAGTGGAGACTGTGGGTAGTGGAAACAAATGACCCTCGAAGTGCGTGTGGAATGACATCGAGAGAGGTGGAGTGAGTGTAGTGTGAAGGTGAATATAGGGACGAAGAAATTGAAGTACAGCATATGGATTAGAGTGAATACAGAGAGAGAGAGAGAGAGAGAGAGAGAGAGGTAATCATGAAAGAAAAGAGTGACGAGTATTAGAATACAAGTTGCAGGGAAAAAGGAGAGTCAGGTGGAGGGACGCGGAAGTGTAGTTTGTATCTTGAGGGAGGGCGTATGCTGGGCAGGGGTCGTTGCTGAGTAGGGACAAAGATGCCTAGAGGTTGTTAAGGCCACCCTTTATACGATGCAACGTCCAGTAAGAGATATTCGTTGTATTAATATGCTACAGATAATATATGAAGTGAGAAGGGAGGGATGGGATGAAGGAGTTAAGATGAAGGAAATTCTCTCTCTCTCTCTCTCTCTCTCTCTCTCTCTCTCTCTCTCTCTCTCTCTCACACACACACACACACACACACACACACACACACACACACACACACACACACACACACACACACACACACACACACACACACATCACCCAGTCCAATCCATCCGTCCACCGCCTACCCACTTAACTACCCATCCATACATCCTTCCATCAGTTCAACCCCTCCATCAGAACTTCTCCCCCCTTCTTCCTCCATCTATTCATCCACCCATGCTTCCGTTTGTTTGTCCATTCATCCATCCATCCATCTATCTATCCATCCATCCATCCATCCAATCTTCCATTCATCCATACATCCACCAAGATAATCCTCTCTTCATCCACTCGTCCCTCCCTCCTTCCCTCCCACCTTCAAACCCTCCATTCCTCCAACCTTCCATCCATCCATACACTCATCCTTTCCTTTATCCCTCCTTACTTCCGTCCCTTCCATAAACCTCCCTTCCTAATACCTTCCATCCATCCATCCGTCTATCCATCCATCAGACCTTTTCTTCCTTCATCCCTCCATCGCTTCTCCATCAGTCCTTACAACCTCCTCATTCATCTCTCCATCCCCTCAGCTCTTACTCTTTTCATCCATCCATCTATCCATTCCTCTTTTGCTTCCTTCATCCAGCCAACCCTTCAAGCATCAAAGTTTTCTTGTTGCCAGCTTTCATCCATCCATCCATCCATCCATCCATTTGCCCTCCCTCTAGCCGTCTGTCGCCACAACCCTCTCACCATATATCCATCCACCCACCCATTCACTCCTCCATCCTTTCATCCATCCATCCACTCACCCTTCCACCCCGTCATCCATCCATCCATCCATCTATTTGCCCTCCCTCCCGCCATCTATTCCTACTGGCTTCTCACTATCCATACATATTATACTCTTCCATCCATCCTCCATCTATCCACATATTCATCTATCCATCCATCTATCTACCTTCCCTGCCGCGTTCACTTTTTACAGGCTTCCTACCATTCCTCCATCCACTCGCCCATCCACCATCCATCCATCCGTACATCCTTGCAACCATCCACCCCTCCATCCATCCATCCGTACATCCACCCACCCTCTCCCCCACTATAAACTTTATGTGGCCCTGCGGCTCAAAGTATCACAACTTTCTAAAGCCAACAAATGTTTCAATCCTGTTCTTTGTTGACGATGATGTATGTGTGTGTGTGTGTGTGTGTGTGTGTGTGTGTGTGTGTGTGTGTGTGTGTGTGTGTGTGTGTGTGTGTGTGTGTGTGTGTGTGTATGTGAGAGAGAGAGAGAGAGAGAGAAGGATTTGTATTTAGGCTGTATGTAGTTCACCGGGTCGGTCAGGATCACCTGATGGTCGTGATCGTCAGCTTTTACCCTCCCGGAAGGGAGCTGAGAGCTCATGTAGTCCGATCTAAGGGCAAGGCTGTGACCTTCACACACGCACACACCCGTCCCCTTGCTCCAGGGGGACAGTAACCACCCACTTCGTCAGTGAAACTTTTCGCAACCTGAGCGAGGCGCGAACTCCTGTCTACCAGATGGCAAGCGAGAACGTTACCACTGCACCAGCGAGCGGTGTGTGTGTGTGTGTGTGTGTGTGTGTGTGTGTGTGTGTGATCGGTTATCTACACATCAGTTCCTGTTTAGTCACACTTACCTATCTGCCTATCCATCACCACTCTCTCTCTCTCTCTCTCTCTCTCTCTCTCTATCAGTCACCTCTTGGAATACAGTCACTATCACTGTGTTATGATATTACAATTCCCTGGTCAGCTTAACCCTTTGACTATAGTGTTTTCCAGACCACCGCTGCCTCTTCACCCAAATCGACACATCATTCACGGGGTCAATGAACTCGCAGTACACCAAATACATTCTTTATTTGATTTTTATTTTGCCTTACTTACAGGAGGTAAACAAGAGGAAGCGAAAAAAAACTATGTGTACTCAGTAATTCAGACGACTAAACCTCTCAGGTGAATTGGACAGGTGAAATTTTTAGACTTAAGGTTTGCGTGTCTTATTTGGTCTTGTGCTGGTGGTGGAGAGGGACGCCTTCGTGTGGTGGTGCTGATATATTTGATTCTGGGACAGAAAAATGTGAGAATGTGTGGACAGACGGGTGCTGCGTGCCCGCCGTAAAGGGAAAGGCTGCTGGGGTGCACTGAGTATAAGTAGGGTAGATTTAGATGGTGAAATTATTGGAATCTGAGTGTTGTAAGTCCATAAAGTTTAGTATTGACTCAGGTGATGGTTATGGGTGTGATCAATACGAAGGCCACTTGAATTGATGGAATTAATTGGACTCGATGTGTATATTCCATTACGGCCAGCTAAATGGATAGGTACAGGCACGTGGATACATATAGAGACAGAGATAGATAGATAAAGATAGGTAGATACTGTAGCTGCATTTGATGAATAGATGGATGGATGGTTAGGGAGACAAAAAACTGACTGGATAGATGGAATTAATGGATGAATGGATACGTAGAGAAATAGATAGATTTAATTGGTGGATAGATAGATAGTTAGACATAATTATAACCAGGTAAACATAATTATAACCAGGACCAACGCAGAGAGTGTGAATAATGTAATTTTATTATTAGCTGCTGCTCTTTATAGCATACTGATTATATTCGATACTTCTAGATTTCTTGGAGTAGTTTATGTATAGAAATAGTTGCTGTTTGTCTGCGCTAGATTTTCATTGGTTTGTTATTGTGTAATCAGGTGCTTCTTCCACAAACGGCCTCACCACACTGTTTCCCACGAACAAACAGCATCATCACACCGTCTCCCACGCACAAACAGCCTCACCACACCGTCCCCCACGCACAAACAGCCTCACCACACTGTCTCCCACGCACAAACAGCATCACCACACTGTCTCCCACGCACAAACAGCCTCACCACACCGTCACCCCTGCACAAACAGCTTTATCACACCGTCCCCCATGCACAAACAGCCTCACGCACAAACAGCTTCACCACACCGTCTCCCATGCACAAACAGCCTCACCACACCGTCCCCCATGTACAAACAGCTTTATCACACCGTCCCCCATGCACAAACAGCCTCACCACACCGTCCCCCATGCACAAACAGCTTTATCACACCGTCCCCCATGCACAAACAGCCTCACCACACCGTCCCCCCTGCACAAACAGCTTTATCACACCGTCCCCCATGCACAAACAGCCTCACCACACCGTCCCCCCTGCACAAACAGCTTCACCACACCGTCCCCCCTGCACAAACAGCTTTATCACACCGTCCCCCCTGCACAAACAGCCTCACCACACCGTCCCCCACGCACAAACAGCTTCACCACACCGTCACCCCTGCACAAACAGCTTTATCACACCGTCCCCCATGCACAAACAGCCTCACCACACCGTCCCCCCTGCACAAACAGCTTTATCACACCGTCCCCCATGCACAAACAGCCTCACGCACAAACAGCTTCACCACACCGTCTCCCACGCACAAACAGCATCATCACACCGTCCCTCACGCACAAACAGCTTCACCACACCGTCTCCCACGCACAAACAGCATCATCACACCGTCCCTCACGCACAGACAGCTTCATCACACCGTCCCCCACGAAGTTGAAATAAATCGTCTGGCGGTAGTGGGATTAGTAAGACGTCACTTTCCTTAGAAAAATAACAAAAGGTGCAAAATATAAACAATCACCTGAACTCTGGTGTCCAGTCCTGGAGTGTTTTATATATACTGATTTATCTATTTAAGTGTTTTATGACTCACTCTCACCAGAATAAAATCATCACTCTATCTATCTTTCTATCTGTCTAGTCATCACTCTATCTATCTTTCTATCTGTCTATCTATCTGTATATCTGTTTCCACGCTACGAATACTAGAGTTGTCCTAGTCATAAGAGGGTTGATGGTAACAGTATTAATATATGGCTCCTAGGACCCGCACTCAGCTGAATAATATCGTCTGGTGTTTCTCAGAATAAAATACCTGAGTTGTCCTGACAGTGAGAGGGTTAATAGTACCTCTCATTGCAGTCTCCAACAATTCGCTTTTACTTGAATAAAATCGTCTGGCGGTAGCTAAAGTAGAATAATAGAGTTGTTCCGGCCATGAGACAGTTAATAATTAACCAGAACAATAGGGCTGAATCTGGAGACATTGAAGACCTGGTTGTGGACCGTGTTCTTACTGGTCTGTAGGCGATTTTTTGATATCACTTCCTGAGCGATTTATTTTACATATTGCACCTTAATATACTGTATTTGTTGCAAGACCGTATCAAGCGAAAATCTGTGTTCACTGCAAGGGAGACTGGAAGCACACCGTCCAAATTTCTCACTCATGGGTGCTCACACATTATCCACTCACAATATTGTGTTAACTTCTGGTGACTGTACAGTGAATAACAAGCCAAATGATTTCTTGTAGCCCTGGAAACCATTAATTACACTGGGAGGTAACTATAAATCTAAATAGGCACTTGATGGTCCAGTAAGTTAAGGTTCTTCTACTGGACGTGGCCCGTAAGGGTTGGTTGAGGACTATTGATCAGATAGTACCGCTCTGGGACGAGGGTCTGGTCACTATCCTTAAATGTCTGGAGTAAGTATCCGAGGTCTGTTCTCCTACACTCTTAATTCGGTAATAAAGGATAGAATGACAGGTAAATAGATTACATCCTGACCCTTTCACAGCCAGAGGTTGTTTCTAAGCTGTTAAACTGTCATCTGATGGTGGCAGGGATAAAACTGAAATATCGTCATCGTGGTGAAGGGGTTAATAGTTTTTCCTGTTCTTTACATTTCAAGCAATCATTCTTACGCTCCAGGAAGTCATGTAGGGGCGGAAGGAATGAGGACGAACGTCGTCATTGTCGTGAAACGTTAATACTCGTATCCTCTTGTATCGTACAGATTCTGACTGTGTTAACATTGACCTATTATACAAAACACAACAGACAGTATAAAGTATTCTGTTCATAACGATTTACTAAGGAAGAACTACTACCAGGACTTCTGTGCCAACCAGAATTCAGTGACTTATCTCTTGATGCGGTAGCGTCAGTAGTACAGAGGCTGTCCGTCTTTCACTTACTAAGGCTTTTTGGAAACGAGGCACTGATGCCTCATCTTATGGCCCTGATTCTCCGGCATGAAATACCTTTTTACTTGTTCATATCGTTCTTGCGATCGACGCTTAATATTATTAAGGTTATGAGAGACTTTTTCAAACTGGGTAGGTTAAATATATATCGGTAATAGACTTCAAGTTTACCTTTTACTACTGAAGAGCTTCGGTAAGATGAATGAAATCCTCATGAGGTATCAAGGGTATGATGAGAAGACAGTGGTTGTAGTAAAGAACGTAATGCCTTATTGAGGATCATGTTGTATGTTCTTTGTGGTTTGAGTTTGAGGACTTGAATGATGAAAGAATGGATTTGTGTGAGGCTTATTTCTATTTAAGAAAAAAAAAAATGAAAAGAAGAAGGATCCAAAGACTGGAAGACCGCAAGATTGTTCCCTGTAAGATAATATATAAACAAGTTAATTATAAACAAATAAATAAATACATAAATAAAAGAGAGCCAAATGCAAGATTCGTTCATTTCGAAATGCCTGGACACTTCGTTTTAAAAGACTGGAGGTCATAGGGAGAAAGAAATACAGACAGAGCCACCCTTTTATTTTCCTCCTCGTGTCTCAGAGCTCTGTCCAACCCATTAATATCGTTGCGTAATGGGGTCAGGAGGAGGAGGATTAATGGTGAGGAAATTGACGGCTGGCCCATATTCGCCTGGCACTTTGATCGAGGTGATAGTTTTCCTGCGTATGTGTTTTCCTCTTCCCGTGTGTGGATCCTGCCCGCCCCATTTATAACGCGGGGAAAATAAGGTTGGGACGATGATGATTAACGATGGTTGAAATGGAAGTTTGACCCGAATGTCGTTTGGCACTGTGTTCTTGATTCTTCTTTTGTGTTTTATTCCTCCTGTTTCCGCGTCCCACACTGTTTACATCAACAAAAAACAGAGTTAGGACGATGAGGATTAATGGTGATTTTTTTAATTTTTTTTTTTATGCGTCCAAGTATACTGTAAAAGCCAGCTGCGTCCCCCCTGTGTGTGTGTGTGTGTGTGTGTGTAAACTTGCAAGTTATCATGTCAGTGGATCTTGGTAGGCGGATGCTTGGATTGTTGAGAAAATAGATCCATGGGGATTAGGCTCACTGGGTGACAGTCCCGTGGGATTCATGTGGGTAAATAGGTCCATGAGGTATATATCCCTGGGGAAATGGGTCCAAGTAGGAACATACATCCAATGGGTAAAAATAAACCCATGAGAGAAAACAGGTTCATTTGCCTACTTTTCTATCCTTGTCTTAGCTGCTAGAATAGTTTTGTTAGTTATAAATAACCTTCTCCACACCAAACAGCCACGGAAGGACCAACAGGTCTGTTGCTGTTTGCCTTCCTTTGTACTCCTTTGTACTCCTTTTTGAATTCATTTATTCCCCACAGGAAATCCATACAATAGATCGGTATGTGGGGAAAATTGGTTCAAGGGGAAAAAATAACCATGGTGAGAATAAGTCCAAAAGGGAATATAGGGCCATGGAAGTAAAATAGATTCTCAGTGGAAAATTGGCCCATGGGGAAAACAGGTCCATGGGGGAAAATACTTGCATGGGAAAAATGGGTTCTTGAGGAAAAATGGATCCGTGGGGAAAATAGGCCCAAGGAGAACAGTTCACTGGGGGGAAATGCGTCAGAGCAGTACCTGGATGAAAATGGGTGAGTGAGGGTTGACGCGTAAGGGGTGTATCCTTTGGTGTATGTGCCAGTACACTTGACAGTCAGTTGCCTGTTCCCTACGTGTCCCTTACCTTTATATTTCACCACTTCACCGCTTATACCCACCGTCCATGCTTATGATATCCCAGGGCTGTCTCTTTCGGGACTGTTATAATGTTATAAAAGGGGGTGATTTTTTGAAATGCCGATAGGTCTTGTGGAAGGTCAGTAAAATCTTCTATGCATCCAATTAAAAGTTTCTTGTTCCAGCCGCATATCGAAGTAGCGTCCTTTCGAATAACAAATCACGTCTCTAACCACTTGACCATCAGTCCCCCCACCCATTTTGCCCATTTTTGCCAGACACACTGATGTTAGCTCTCATTCTTTACGGTATGTGTTTTCTTGCTTTTGGATCCTTCTCCCCCCATTCATAACGCTACATAGTAGGGTTAGGACGATGGTGGTCAGTGGGAAGTGAATTGATATGGGGTGTTTACGCTGGCCACTGCGATGAGGGTTTTTGTATTCTTGTGTTTCCTGTTTCTATTCCTACACACACACACCTCTTTTGCAGCGCCGCGTAATAGGGTTAGGACGATGGTGACTAATGGTGGAGTGAGTGGAAGTGTAGAGCTTTTTCGTTTGGCACTCTGTTGTTAGTTCTTATACTCGTCTGTTTCCCGTTTCTGTGTCATACCCCATTTATATTCAGTCTTTTAACAATGGCGGTGCTGAAAGGACGCCTTCACGTGGTGGCACTAATATGACGGGGTGGTGAAGCTGCTGGGTTATACAAAGGTCCTTCAGTGTCCTCCCTGTTCCTAGGAAAGAGGATAGTGGACTCTAAGAAGAGGACAAGCTAACCCTGCAGTCCACTAGGTTTGTATCCAGATGAGACTGTGATTGCAAGTACCTGTACAATTATTTCAGACGCGATGACAAATGTTTATGTTATTCTTTTTATCCCCCCGACAAATATAGTCAGCTGAGGAGATTTTTTAAGGTGGAAGGATTAGATATAGCCTTCAGTAAGCCGTTCACTCACTACAAGAGGTCTTCCCTTAGCCAGATGCACTCTTGTGGTGTCAACAGGAATGAAGTGAATAATACGTTGTGGGGTAGAAGTATTGGAAATGAGTTAGGATGGGGAGGGATGTGGTGATGTGTTTTACGTTTCTTGGGCTGTGCAGTGTTGTTACTCTGATATGAATGCGTCTCTCTCTCTCTCTCTCTCTCTCTCTCTCTCTCTCTCTCTCTCTCTCTCTCTCACACACACACACACACACACACACACACACACACACACACACACACACACACACACACACAGTAGTCCCTACTTATTTGCTGTACATGACGTTACCTCCCTTCTCTCCCCACCACACCCATCCCTCCTTCCGTGCCAAATCTCTCCCTTCCTCCCAACCCTCCCTCCCTCCCTCCCTCCCTCCATCCATCTATCCCTACCGCAACCTTCCCTTCCTCCGTACCACACCACACTCCTCCTTTCCCCCCATCCCTGCCACACCCTTCCTTCCCTCCCTCCCTCCCTCCCTGCTACACCCTTCCACCCTCCTGATCATAATATCACACCACACCCTCTCTCCCTCCCTCCAAACCACACCCTACTCCTTTCCACACCTCCCCTTCTCTCACCCCCTTTCTGTCTCCTTCATACCTCCCCTTCCCTCCCTCTATCGCTTCCTCCCCCCCCCCTCCCTCCATTACATATAGCCTTCCCTCTACAACCCTTCCTACCCTCTCCCCTCCTCCGCCCCTAATGTCTGGGTGGTGTCTGGAACTGCCTAATATTCTCTCTCTCTCTCTCTCTCTCTCTCTCTCTCTCTCTCTCTCTCTCTCTCTCTCTCTCTCTCTCATAGTTGCTTTACGATAGAAGAATGCTTGTAGATATTTTTGCCTTTACTGTGGAGGAATTGCCTGGACTGCCCAAGATTTTAGTTGCTGTGTAAGACATGATATGGACTGGGGGTTGTTTTGTAGTATAAATTATTTAAAAAAAGGAAAAAATGCGTACCATCAGTTATAAATATGTACAGTTGCCTGCAGTTGTTTCGTCCCTCTTCCTTTCCATCAGTAGCACATGATAACAATATCGTTCATTTACTTTAACTTGGCCCAAATTTTCGTCGTTTTGGATCATATTTCCCGTAGCTCAGTGACAGAAAAAGGCAATACTGTAGCTCCACATCCGTTACATAATACTCGTACTTCTTTGTGGCTGGCACCATATTCCAGCGTTAATCTCTTGTTACAGCTCAGCATTCAAGAGAGATGGAAATGGTAAGCCAAAGTACACTGAACAGAGTATAGTTCTAGTAGTTAAAGGTAACAGGTATTTAAAAGTAATTGTTTGACTAACCAGAGATTAAAGTGACTACATGCAACTGTCCTCAGACTAACAGGAATTAATTAGTTGGTGAAGGTGAGGAGGAGGAGGAGGAACGGAAACTTTGCAGGGGACTGTACATAGGTAAACTCTATAATCATGCATTTCCCAGAACCCAGTGGCACAAAACATTTCAGGAATTTATGAGGAGTGAGGGTTTAGCATTTCTGCATTCTGTCTTTTTGAATTACTACAAAACTAAACTAAACTAATGGAGTACTGAATATGATGTTGTTGTTTTTTTTACTGTATTTTTAAGTATTGGCGTGTGTAGATGATGACTTTTTGTAGAAACTGTAACAGCTGCCCTCAGAATAGTGCAGTAGTACTGTAATCAACTACTTCAACCCGATGACGTATTTCTGTTCTTGCCACTGCCAAGCGATTTCATTCAGCGTATAGGAGTGTCCTGGAACTGGAGGGGTTAGACTCAGCTTTCATTATCCCTTTCATTATTGGGTGTCTGTCCTGAATTGAGTGCAATCGTCTGAAAATACCAAATGTATAAAGAAAAATACGGAACACGAGTGGCCCGGTTAGTGGGAGTTATCATTATCACCATCACCATTATCACCACGAATATAAGCAGCAGATTTTAATACAACCAAGGTGAGTGCATCTGGAAAAAGGAAATGTAGGAAATTAAAGATGTTGTTGGTAAAACTGACAAAGATGATGTTTATCGTGAATATCGGTAAATGAAAGTCTTGTTACAAATGAGAATAAGTAGAAACAACTGAAACATTTGGTAACTCTCTCTGGTTCCACTGACTTGCTCACAGGTGGATAAAATTATCTTGGTTATCTGGAGTACAACGCTGCAGTCGACAAGAGCATGAACGGGTTAATGGTGACAGTAGTGAATCTCTCGGAATCCTGTGACTCACGTTCAGCTGAATTAAATCGTCCGGCGTTAACTGAAATAGAATACGAGTGCTTGAGTTGTCGAGACCATGAGTGGGTTGATGGTGATGGTACAGCACAGATTTAGACTCCACTGGCTCACTCTCAGCTGAATTAAACCGTCTGCTGTCAACTGGAGGATATGCTAGAGTTGTCCCGACCATGAGTGGGTTATTTTAGAGCAATGCTGTAAAATAATCTGTTGCACCATGAAGCCGCCATATTGGAGTCAAGCAGCGGGCGAGGTGAGCAAAGGAGTTGGTGAGATGGGCTGTTGGCGGGCTGGGGCTGTATAAAAGTAGATTATTTACGATTTGAGGTTTGAATGCCGTGAAGGTTTATGTCAAAATTACCTCCAGGAGTGAAGGTGTTGAAGAGTAAAGAAGTTAGGTTGGGTGGAAAAAAAAGTTAGATGAACTTGAATCGTGGTAAGGATGGGAAGAGGCTATGAGAGATTATCCTGTGAAGATGGTTCCTGGAAGAATAATGATCGTAGTACTGTTTCATAATTTTCTCCAGCCTAAACAAAACACGCTCGTGTTGATCTCATTAGTCTGGAGTCCTGCAGCGCTGCAAAAAATCAGCAGTATCTTTCACAGCAGTCAAGGAACGTATTGTGAACAGTTTGATAAAGGTGCGATGGCTCGGAGGTAGCGTACTCATCACGTGGTGCGTGTGGCCAGAGTCCAGGGTTAGAGTCCACATTTGGGTAAACATGTAAAGTGAGTGCAGGTAACATGTCCTTTCATATGCTTGCATATGTTCATACTGTTGATTCTACCGATGATGACTGACACAAGTAAACATGACCAGTACAACACAGACTCTCATACCACCACTCTTTCTAGAGACACCCTCTTCCATTTGGTACTTTTGCAAGCACAGGGAAGTATTTTATCACTCACCCACCGAGAAGATTTGGTCCTGCGGTGAACCTAATGTGGTCAGATACAGACAGATACACACAGATACAGATTGATATGAAAATGCGACGAATTAAAATTACTTACAGACCTACGGCTTTTATTATATCATGCATTGTTGTAGCTTGGTAACTCAGTTGGAGGAACATCGTCACATACTGAAGCTGTCCTTTTTTTCTTTTTCTTTTTTCTTTCTTTTTTTTCAGATGACCAAAGGAAGGAAAAAACAGACAGAAAAAAAAAAAAATAGTCCATACACCAGATTACAGGTGTCCTCCATTACTGTTATGATTTAAAAAGCATAATTAATAGTAAACACAGTGTCATTTGAAAGGCTTATTTCATCCACTGCTTTAAAGATTTAACACAGGCATTGCTCTGTATGATTATCGGTAGTGTGTGTAAGTGTGCTGGTAGGATATATTAAGTTGTCAGTCCGACGGTTTCATTTTGTTTCCACTGTCTTCGGATGATTATGTTCGGTTTAGTAGAGACTTTTCAGGCTAGATGGATTAAACATAACCTTCATTTACTCATTTATTACAATATATATCGTTAAAAAGTTAATTCAATCATGTGAAGGCATCAGAAATTAAAAATACGCCTTCCGATTGAAGATATTAAAGAAACTGCATTTGAAATAATTCTTAGCATTTGGTTAGGCTATTCAGCCCGATGACGTGTATTTAACTGTATTCTTATTCGAGACGATTTTATTGTAGTCACGGGAAACTTTTGGAACTGGAGGAGTTGGACATAGCCCTCATTAACCTCTTCACTGCGAGGGTGCTGTAACGTCAATAATTAGGCAGCAGCAGGAGTATAATAGCAGGCTCATTAGTTGACCACATGACTTGCGTCGCGCCATGAAGTGATGAGGCAATAAAGAAATGGGCGTGGTGGGTAAAGGAATAGATGGGATGGGATGGAAAGCTGATGGGCGGTGAGACTGGGGTAGGGATGTACAATATAACTTAAGAATATGGCCGTTGTTCGATTAGTGGCTTGGGTGCAGTGAAGGTTTGTTTCAAGATATCCCCAAAGAATATAAGTGTCATAGGTGTAAAGAAAAGGGCATATGGGACAATGTAATGGGTGGAAAGAAATGGGTGGAATAAGCTGGTATTGTGGTAAGGGGTGGAGAGGGGCATGAGGGTATACCTTGTGAAAATGGGTACTGTTGGATTAATGGTTTAAAAACTTATTCCAAAGAGTTCTCAAACAAGAATAAGAATAATTAATCATGCGTTGCTTTCATTGATCCAGCGTGTTTTGACTCCGGTAAAAATAACGTCCTGTGGCTGAAATCTGGCAGGTGACCGTACATCAGCAGGTGGTGTCATGGCACTGCAGGAATTCATGCGTGCATTGCTACCGACACGAGTATCAATCCCCTTCCTTACGATGAATAATGAGACAGTGAATAGGACTTTCGAAACCTACTGTCGCAGTCTTCGGAGCCCAGTAAGCGTCTCAGAATACTCGTAGTGTGTAAGAATTTCGTAATTGTTAGATGAAAAAGTGGATCAGTGTTACTTTCCGCAGTTGTACAGTCAGCTACAAAAGTCCGTTCCCCTCTCTTGCCTCTCTTTCTCCGCCGGACTCACCGACGCTTGAATGTGTTGTAGTGGATTGGGATGTATATTACCAAAATTCACCATCCATCTGTGAGTAATGTCATGTACGGTTGCGAAGAATAATATCGATCCTCTTCTTAGTCGAATATTAATGAAACTCCTGCACAGCATTCTGATGTGTTTGTTGGTCCCCGCATATTGTATCACATCGTTTCGAAAGGCATCTCCCATTGTCCCGTTATTTATCGTAATGAGGTGGATCGATATCAATGTACGCAACTGTACCTTTATCCTATGTGTCTCATTGAAGAATCTATGACTCTGGCGAAGTGAAGAGGAGAGGAGGCGGATAGACTTTTGTTTTTGACTGTACGTTGGTATGGTTAGCCACAGAGTCCAGCTAATTCATGGCGTGTGATTAATGGGTCGGAGTCACGCGGCGCCTGAGTACACCAGATCCATTGGCGAACCACCCATAAAGTAAACAAGGGTGCAATATTCACAGTCACTGAGGAGGACGTTTACACACCCATTATTGTACGCTGATGTTTGTTGTGCCTCCCAGTACTGTGTGTCATTGTCTGCTTTATTGCTGTTGCCTTCAGTTATTTTTAATCAAGTTAGGAATAAAATATCTCGATGTCTTATATTGTTGGCGCTAATGGAAGCTGTATATAACTCCTGCCGTTCGGAAGATCATACGTAAACTGACCATTTAAATTCAGTGACGTATTAGCGATGTTATTCATGCTTTCTCCGATGATTTTACTTATCTTAGGTAAGGAAAACTATGAAGTTATATTGAGGTGAATGAAGATTGTGTGTAGTCCTGTCAGCATTAATATTTTCCAGAATCACCAAAATAACCTGGAGGCACCAAGAATATGCCAAAAATAAACGCCAAGGGCTTGATGGGGTTAATTATGCCTCACTTACTACATGCCACCAACTTGGGTACTGCTCGTCCACTGTATAACATGAGAGTGTGGAATTTCATGAGATAACGTGCACGGATACTGTTTTTTTTTTTCTTCTTCTTATTTTTTTGTCACCACCTTGTGTTGAAGACAATACTGTAGTTGTTCAGTCTCTTTTATATCTTTCTTTCTTCTAAACACGTTTCAGCTTTATGCAATTCCCTCATTTCCTCAGTTCACTTCAAACTGGACACAATTATATCCTTGGGCAAATACTCCCAGACATTTTCTTTTTATTATTTTTTCGGATTGAGGTCTCTTAAAGGGATTTATGGGATTAAAGGTCAAACAGTACAGACACACATGTTTAGCGAAGTGTGGTAACACGAATCCATCGAGTTTACCAACTTTTATAAGGAGAGGCAGTGACAAGCGCCCCTTGTGAGTGCGATTTTTTAAAAAGACCAGTTTGCACCATGTTAGGAATATTGTCAGTCTACTTTTAATGGCATGTCAGTGACCTTATAGTAGTAAACAAATGTCAAGTACTTATGACCCTATGCTTAACTTCATGAATGCCATTATTCCCCCCCCCCCCTTGTACATCCAGACGATTTCTCTCACCTTAGTGATCCCTTTTCAAGTATTAGTGCTCTTTCCCAAGCTGAATAAAATCGTCAGAAGGCAGCGAGAACGAAGCAAAAAGTACGTTACCAGGTTGTAAGGATTAGAATGGTGCTGAAGGGGGACGCCTTCATGTGTTGGCTCCATTATAGCCGGGCACCTCAACTGCCTGGTTATACAAACATCCCTCAAATACTTCCCTATCCCCTGAAAGGGGGATGGTGAACTGCAAGGAAAGGGTAACTTAAGTCTGCACTTCACCGGATTCACATTTCAGATGAGCATGGGGCCACAGCAGCTACTGTATTTCACAAAGCGCGAAGCAAGCTGCCAGTTTTAGGCGATAATTTTTGAAGCATGTGACTAAAGATAGAACACGTTTGGCCTGTCTGTATAACGGCTGTCCAGCAGGGATTGCGTGGAGCCTCGACAGTGGACACATGACCGGTTCCTCGGATGCTATATGTTTTATATGGTACCTTGCTAAGCATTGCTTTCTGACATCTGATAATCTATAATTCTGAATCTCATTTTTTGTTATATTTCTATTCTGTCTTCCTAAAGAGGTATACACTACTTTGGTTAATATGAAGTGGTACCTATTCATTGGTAAACTGCTATTTTATTTATTACGGCTCTGCCCACCTATGGTGGAGGAGGCATTAAGTGATTGGTCTGTCCGTCCGTGCGTGCATTCATGCGTGCTTGGGTCCGTGCGTCGGTAACACTATTGTGGGCACAATATCTCCTGAACCTATTGACGGATTTCCACTAAACGTTTGTCAGTGATGCAGTATGAAGGGATGATGAACTGTTTAAATCAGTTAGGTCAAGGGATCAAAGGTCAAGGTCATATGGGGTCGACTTAGTTTATCCTTATGGGCGCAATATCTCCTGAACCACTGAGTGGATTTCGACCAAACTTCAGTGATACGGTATGAAGGGACATTGAACTGATTAGGTCAGCAACGTCAAAGGATCAAAGATCAAGGTCATATGGGTGTGTGCGTGATATCCCCCGAACCCCTCGACGGATTTCAACGAAACAGTGATACAGTATGAGGGGACAATGAACTGATTAGGTCAGCAAGGTCAAGCAGTCAAAAATCAAGGCAGTATGGCTGTGGGTGCAATATCTCCTGAAGCCCTGAACGGATTTTTTTTTACTTTCGCTAGTGATACAGTATGACAGGACAATGAACTGATTAAGTCAGCAAGGTCAAGGGGTCAAAGGTTAAGGTCGTGGATGTGGGTACGATATCTCCTGTACCCCAGGACGGATTTCGACCAAACTTTTGTCAGTGATACAGTATGCTGAGACGATGAACTGGTTAGGTCAGCAAGGTCAAGGGGTCCAAGATCAAGGTCATATGGGTTGAGGCATGATATCTCCTGAACCCCTCGACGGATTTCGACGAAATTTTCGTCAGTGATACGTTATGAAGGGACGATGAGCTGATTAGGTCAGCAAGGTCAAGGAGTCAAAGGTCAGGGTCATATGGGGTCGACTTAGTTTATCTTAAATTTCATTTCAACCCACAATGAACCCTGTCGTGGAGGTTGTATGGCAAGTCCGTGTGCAGGGCTTGGCGGAGGCATACCGAGCGATGCTTTGCATCGACAACTCTGGGCTCGAGTTCTTGGCGTTTCATTCTACGTAGAAATTGTTCGTATAAATTACTGAACAAATTATGAGTTAAAGGGTGCGTAGGCATGGGTACACTTGGTTTGGTGCTGCACAGGCTAATAAAGACTTGAAACCCAGTTTTGAATCATACCTGACGCTATTAAGGATTATCGATTGCAGGCTAATCTAATTTAATAATCACAGGAGTTTCACAAATGTCCCTCAGGAATTGGAGGCTTCAACTTCTAATCCTATCACTCCTATGTGTATAATTGTTAATTCATGTTATATCCACACGATTTTATTTATCTTGGAATAAACTTTTCGAACTGGATGAGTTAGATATGCCCGGTCAGCTCTGGAACTGTCTGTCTCAGTCTGCATTTCCCCTCGCGTATAGCCTTCAGCGTTTTAGCCACGATGTGTTGTGGTAGCCTATCTTGAAATGGGCGAATTTTTATTTGGCTCTTTGGTAAATTTTTCGCGACGAGCAACTTTCGTGCACTCTTCCGGCCTTTGTGTCTTCCTTTTAAAATTCGATGAAGGGAGCCAGATCGCAGCTTGAAGGGGTGCATGTGACGCCAATGAGGTAGTAATATTATAGGCGGTGAAAATCAATGGGAGTGTACAAATTATAGGGATGACAGTACGTGTAAATGTACATCAAGGAATATGAAGACCGGCCAGGAGTGACAAATAACTAAAGAAATGATAAGACATACAATACAGTTTTCCCGAACTGTAACGTGTTTTTGTATAATTTATGATGCCGACGTTTCACTTATATCCAGTGTTGTGCTGTTCGTTATGTATATATTCCAAGTACTCAGTTTTTCACACGTATATGGATTGTTGGTATGGTGTGTGATTAACCTGCTTTAGGGCAATATACAAGAGCTGTTATCAGTACTCTTATAGAAAGTGATCATCTCTCTCTCTCTCTCTCTCTCTCTCTCTCTCTCTCTCTCTCTCTTGCAGTTGCTTTTCTACCTCCCCTCCCCCCCTCCCTTCCTCCCTTTTATTTCCTCCCTCCCTGCCTCTGACTCACCTACAAGTTATCCTTGTTGCTATGTGCCTCCCTTCCTCCCTCTCTCCTCCTCCCTCCCTCCCTTTTTCCTTCCTTCCTCCCTCCCTCCCTCCCTCCCTCCCTCCCTCCCTCCCTCCCTCCCCTCTACCTCGTCCTTCTTTCCTTCCTCCCTCTCTCCCCTCTACTTTTCCATTAATTCTCCTCTCTCTCTCTCTCTCTCTCTCTCTCTCTCTCTCTCTCTCTCTCTCTCTCTCTCTCTCTCTCTCTCTCTCTCTCTTGTTGCCAACTTACTCCGCCCTCCCTCCCTCCCTCCCTCCCTCCCTCCCTCTGTCACCTCTCTTCTCTCTTTAGATCCTTAGTTAAATTGATCAATAGACTTCTTTTTATCTATGAATTACTGTAGACTGCCGTACCCAGTATCTTATTATTCTCTCTCTCTCTCTCTCTCTCTCTCTCTGGTTTTTTAGTACTCATTCTTCCCTCCCTTCTCTTCCTCCCCTTCTTCCTTCCTCTTACATAACGGTTTCTCTCTCTCTCTCTCTCTCTCTCTCTCTCTCTCTCTCTCTCTCTAAGTGCATTCCTTCCTTCCATATATCCTCCTCCCTCCCTCCCTCCCTCTCTGTTTCATAGCAACAACCCAACATCATCCCTCCCTCCCCCTCCATCTCTCCCTCCCATCATTCACTCCCTCCAAACGTACCCTAGCAACTTGCCTCCCTCCCTCTCGGCTTCGTACTCTCCCTCCCTCCCACCCTCCCTTCCCCTTTCGCGTACTCTTTCCTCTCTGTCTTCGTTCCCTCCCCCCTCCCTCTCCTCCTCTCCCCGCTGTCGCAAAACTCCCCCTTATTCGGTTCTTTGCCCTCCCTCCCTCCCCTCTCCTTCCATTTTCGTACTCTTTCCTTCCCCCCTCCCCCCTCCTCTCCCCCTCCTTCTCCATCCCCATAACTTGGTGTCCCCTTCCATACCATTTCCCCTTCCCCATTTCGCCCCATTACCCCTCACCCTGTCCCCGCCCTCCCTTTTTTTTCTCTGCGTGTCCTTTCCCTTCCCTCTTCTTTCCCCTTTTCCTCTCCTTTTCTTTTCCCCTTCCGTCTCTTTTCCCTCCCCCATCTCACCCCTTCCCACCCTTTCCTCACCTCTTATCTTCTCATCCCCTCGTCCCGACCCTGCTATCAACCCTTCCCTCCTTAACATTCATACTCCCACCCCTTCACATTTTTCGTCCCTTTCTTCCTCTTTCGCACCCCATTCCCTCCTCCTAACACCCTTCCCCTACCCTTCCCTCTGCTTCTGCTTCCCGCTTTCATCCCTCCCCTCTCTTCCACACCGTTTTAACGTTTCCTTAACATCTTTCATTTTCCCCTTCTCCCAACTGTACTTACTCTGTCCCCCTCTTCTCTCCCGTTTCCCCCTTTCCTATTTCTATCCTTTCCTCCCTCCATCCCTTCCCACTCGTCCCTCACTTCTCCCTCTCGCATCCTCTTTTCCTTCTCTCCCTTCTTTTCCATCTCTCTCCTTCCAGTTCGTTGCTGCTTCCCCCCCCCCATTCCCTCCCCTCCGTCCTTCTTTTCTTACTCCCATTCTCATTTCTTCCTCTTCCTCCCTCCTTCTCTCCGCTCTTCTTCCAGCTAAATTTGTCCTCTCTCGTTCTCCTCCTCCCTCCCCTCCCCTGCATTTCCCTCCCCTCCCCACCCCTCCCCTTACCCTCACGATGTCCCCTTTTTCTCATCCCTCGTACATTATCTCTGGTCCCTTTTTTTTTTTTTTTTTTTCCCTCCCCCCTCAGCTTTTCCCCAACCCCTTCCCTTTCTCTCCTCCCTCCGTTCCGTTCTCTCCCCTTCTCTTCCCTCGACTCTTTCACCCTACCGTTTTCCCCTCACCCTTTCTTCTCCCCTGTCCCCTCTTATCCTTTATCTTCCACTTTCCCCCTACCCCTCCCCTCTCCCTCTTATGTTCCTACGTTCTTACTTTCCCCTTCCTCTCCTTAGTTTCTCTATTCCACTCCTCACCCCCCCCCCTCTCCTTTCGCCTTCTCTTCGTCCGTCCATTGCCCTTTCCCTGTCACCTTCCGTCGCACCCTTTCTCCTCCCCTACCTCGTTCTTTTTCCCTCCACTCTCCCTCTTCCCACTTCCAGTCCCTCTCCTCCCCAGCCCTCGCCTCCCACCCCTGCTTCGTACTCTACCCCCCTCTCCTCCCCTCCCACCTTCGTACCCTGCTTCCTGACGCACCACGTGGTCACACCCGCCCTGCCCGCGCTTTTCTCAGGAGTACCAGCCTCACTCATTCAAAACATTACCTTATTTTACCATCATTCCCCCTTTCCTTACCCTTAAATCCGAGTTAAAACGAAAGATTAGTACTAGATCAGTCTAGCTTTGGATAGTGTTAATGTGGAAATGAAGTAAAGGAGGTTAAATAAGCGGTGATATTGAGTGGTGTGGTGTAGGTAAGGTTGGCTGTCCTGTTCGGCGCGCGTCAGATGGTAAATAAACAGATGTCTGGCTACTGAGGCGGCGTGGTTGGTCAGGCAGGCAGGCAGACTGGCCGAGGTAGAGTGAGGGGCCTCAAGGGGGATGCAGGCAGGGAGAGATAGGTTGAGGTAGGTAGAGGATAGGGTGAGAGGTAGGCAGAGAACGAGCGCGAAGGGGAATGCAGACAGGGAAAGTGATTGAGGCAGGCAGAAAACAGGAAGAAAGGTATGTTGAGGAACAAGTACTATAGATGTGTTTGAAGGGTGTGATAAGGCAGAGAGAGTGGTAGGAAAAGGGTAAGTAAGAGTAGAGAGAGGCAGGAAGAGACTGGGTTGATGCGGGAAAGAATAAGGACAAGCAGAAGCGACTGAAGGGAATGGCGAGATGCATGCACAGTAATAGGGACAGGACAGGTATAGTGTTGTCCAGATGGTCTGAAGAATGGCAAATGAAGTTTGACGTGGAAAAATATAAAGTGCTTAATGTGGGCAAGACCATCGCAGTTACTAGATACAACCTAGATAATCAAGAAATTAACAAATCGGAATGCGAGAGATGTAGGAGTCATGGTTAGTAAAGACTTTAAGCCAAGGCAACAATTTAGTCATGCGAGAAATAAAGCAAGTGGGGTCCTAGGGTTTTGTTTTGCAAAGCGTGAGCAGCAGGACATTTAAAGTTACATTGAACTTCATCTAGCATTAGTAGAGCCACATTCAGATTATGACGTGCAATTTTGGTGTCCATACTATAGAACGGATTTAGATTTGTTAGAAAAAGCGCAAATAGTAATGACAAAAATTAAATATGATGCTTGAAACCTTCCTTAAGAAGACATACCGAAAAGACTAAATCTGCACACACCGGAAAGGCGTACAGTAAAGCGAGTCATACTTGAGGTGTATAAGTGGAGGAAGGGAGTACAGTAAATAAGGGAGATATTAATGAAACGCCGATAACTCGGGTCTCATGTTATAGACGCAAAGCATCTTTCGGTATGCCTCTGCCATGTCCTTTGCAGATTCGTCATACAACCTCAATGACAGGGTTCATTGTGGTTTGAAATGAGATTAATAATAAACTAAGTCGACTCCATATGGCCTTCGCCTTTGACCCCTTGACCATGCTGACCTAATCAGTTCATCGTACCTCCATACTGAATCACTGACAAAAGTTTGGTCGAAATCTGGCTAGGGGTTCTGGAGATATTGCACTCACAACCATATGACCTTGACCTTTCACCCCTTGACCTTGCTGACCTGTTCAGTTCATCTTCCCTTCATAATGTAACGCTGACAAATGTTTGGTCGAAATCCGTCAAGGGGTTCAGGAGATATCGCGCCCACACCCGTGTGACTTGACATTTGACCTCTTGGCGGTGGTGAGCTAAGTAGTTCGTCGTCCCTTCATACTGTATCTATGACAAAAGTTTGTTTGAAATTGTCGAGGTGTTCTGGAGATATCGCGCCCACACCCATATAACCTTGACCTTTGACACTTTGACCTTGGAGATATTATGCGGGATACTCCGGATCCGCCCCCAAATTTAATGAATTGTTTCTTTTCCATGGCCCATCATTCCACAAAATATCATTGAAATTCATTGAGAACTTTTGGGGATATCGTGCGGACAAACAAACAGACAAACGTAGGTGAATACATAACCTACAACTTCGTTGGCGGAGGTAAATATAATGATATCCAGAGAAAGAGGAAAGGTTCATCGGATGAAAAGTAGACAGAGATGCCTGAAAGAGGTTGGAAAAACAGTGGGAGATAAGTAAGTAGGACTGTTTGAAAGGGAGATAGTCATAAAATACGATAAGGAAAGAAGAGAGAGTGAAAAAAAGAAACAGTGAGAGAGGTTTGCTGAGAAACAGCGAGAGAGGAAAGGAGACAGCGAGGTGTAGTGAGAAAAGAGGGTTAGAAGTAGACAAATAATAGAGAGGTGGGGAGAGAGCAAAAAGAGGGGCCTGAAAGGGGGATGCAGACGGGGAGAGCTAAGCAGAGAATGGGGTGAGAGAAAGGGGTAAGAGATAGGCGGAGAATGGGGTGAGAGAAAGGGGTAAGAGATAGGCGGAGAATGTGGAGGTAGGAAGGATAGAGGTGGATGCATAGTGAGGTAGGCAGTGATATGGGGAGATGTAGGTAGGGCAGCGAGAAAGATATATACGATGAGAGGAAGCTGGGTGAATCAGGAGACAGGAAAGGACTGGGTGAAAGGGAGATAGACAAAGAACAGGATGAGACAGGCAAAGAACAAGGTGTGGGGTAGGCACAGAACATGATATGAGGTAGGCATAGAACAGGGTGTGAGGTAGGCTTAGAACAGGATGTGAGGTAGGCGTAGAATAGGGTGAGACGTAGTAATAGAACAAGGTGTGAGTGAGTTACAGGTAGAGAACGGAGTGTGAGTTATGCGTAGATCAGGGTGTGAGTTTGGCATAGAACAGGGTGGTGTAAACAGAGAGAGAGAGAGAGAGAGTAGCCAGACAGGCATCCAGACAGACAGGGTAGCAGGAGGGAAGCTGGGAGGTAGGAAGAGGGAGAGATAGAGGGAGGGAGGGGCAGGAAGAGAAGGGAGGGCCGGAGGTGAGAGAAAGGAGGGAGGGGAGAGGCGGAGGTGAAAGGGTGGAGGCTGCAAGGGGCACTTTTAAAGGTATTGAGGAAGGTCTGTGGGCGGCGTGGGTAGCAGGGGGGGTAGGGTATGAGGGAGGGGGAGGGGAGAGAGGGAAGGAGGGGGGGAGGGTAGGTAGAAGAAAGGTAAGGAGAGGAGGGAAGGGGAATACGAGTTATTCTTTATGCATACAAAAGGGGGCCAAGGGGTGGGAGCCTGCAGCATATCTTCCCTGCAGTTACAAATAATAGTAGTAGTAGTAGTAATAGTGGTAGTAGTAGTAATAAAAATATGTTAGTTTCGGCATTCCGAGTCACATTGCGTTTTACCCTTATCTGGTGGGAATGACGTATTTATTTAACTGGAGGTCATAAACAGAGGAGAGAAAGCATGAGGGAAAAAACCAGCCTTGAGGTAATGGTTGTTTACATAGAGAACAAATAGCATCGGTTAACCCCTTCAATACGGAGGTGATTTTTGTGCAGTTTACTCTTGCTACCTCTAGACGATTTCATTTGGGATACGAAAGGCCTCTCGTAGTGAAGGGGTTGATTAAAGCCACATCTAACCTTTCTAGTTTAAGAGGCCTCTTCTTAGCTAAAACAAAAGTCTGGTGGTGCAGTGTGTCATCGGATGGAGGGGGTAACTTGTGCTTTGAAGTGATGGATAAAGAAAAGTGTAAAACTAATAATGCACAGAGGGAAGGAAAGCAACTAGAGGCGTGATGGTGATAGGAGGCTGTTTGTTTTTGATACAGATGTTAGGTGTATGGTGTCTGTCAGTTGAATATAAGGAAAGCAGGGCAATGGAGGGATGAAAGAGGGAGAGGGAGGGGGGGGAAGACATAGGAGTGATTAAAATAAAACTGAGAAAATAATGTGAATCAAGAGGAGAGGAGAGTAATTGAAGCAGAGGAAAGAAAGAGGAAGGGAGAATGTAAGAGACGATAAATAAAGAGAGAGAGAGAGAGAGAGAGAGAGAGAGAATGGGTACATAAGGGAAAAACTTAAAGTGAGAAAGAGAAAGGAACGCAAAAAGATTGAAAAACTGGGAGTGAATTAGTGAGAGGGAGGGTGAGAAAGGTTGACGAGAGAAAACGGTACGAAAAGGAATGTAAGAGAGAAACAGAGAGAGAGAGAGAGAGAGAGAGAGAGAGAGAGGGAAAAGGTGAGAAGAGAGTGGGGGAAAGGTGAGGAGAGAGTGAGGGAAAGCGGGAAGCCTTGAATGAGAGAGAGAGAAGTGAAGGGGGGGGGGAGACGAAAAGAGGAGAGGTAATAAAGAGCAAGAAGAATAAGACTGTAAAGGAGAAGATTGAAGAGAAAAAGATGGCAGAAGTGAGACGGAGAAACAAGATGAGAAAAGGTGAGGAGAGAGCGAGAGGGATTGAGAGAGAGAGAGAGAGATTGAAGAAGTGAGGGAGAAAGAGAGTTTGTGTGAGAGAGAACCAGTGAGTGTCCTCGTGTGTTTTATTGGGCGGGCCATGTGCTGCCTCTCTGACTAGCTCTCAGGGGACTAGAGAGAGAGAGAGAGAGAGAGAGAGAGAGACCTTCAATTTTCCTTTATGGTATTTGAGAAAGAATTCCTGATTTTATCCGTTCCTTTCATGTCATTGGTGTTACGAGACAGTTTGCATGAAAATTAGGGGGCGGTGGTGTGGGCGTTTCGAAGACCCCCTTTTTTTTTGTCGTTTCACAACGCTGACCTCTTTTTGTACTGTGTGTGTGTGTGTGTGTGTGTGTGTGTGTGTGTGTGTGTGTGTGTGTGTGTGAGTGAACAAAACTCAATAAATTTTTGTCTGATTTTAACCAAATTTATGGAAGGGCTTAGGGTTTTCTCAAATGTTGACTGATTTTGAGAACAGTTGGCCAGAGATCCAGGCCATACGGCTGTGTCACTTTAAACAGTTTTGCCCAGATTTAAACCAATCGAAGGAAGGCTTGAGGGTAAGGCAAGAAAGAAAACGATCCCTTTTAAGAATATCCAGTGAACATGTAAGATCACAGAGCAGTGTCAGAGATGAAGGTCATATAGCAAGGTCATCATTTTTTTTTTTTTAATCCGATTTAAACCAAGCCTGGTGGGTTCAGGTTAACTTAAGGATCAAGGGATTCATCTCTGAGAACAGTTCATATAATGGCAAGGTCACATTGCAAAGCCAAAGGTCAAAAGAACATGACCAGATCAGCATAAACAATTTTGATCCCATTTATTCTAAACTTCTTGCAAGGGTTAAGGATAAGACAAAGACGAAAAGATTCGATTTTAAGAGCACACGACGAACGGCCAAGGTCGCAGGATGGGGTCAGAGGTCAAGCTCATATGGCAAGGTCAGCATCCCGGTAAACAGTTTTGACTCGATTAGACCAAACGTGTTAGAAGGCTTGAGGGCTAGGCAAAGGACGAAAGGATTCAATCTTAAGAATACTGAGCCTGTGGTCAAGGTCACAGGGCAAAGGCAAAGATGAAAGTCAGATGAGAAGGTCAACTTGAACAGTTTTCATTCAATTTAAAGCAAACTTGGTGGAAGGTAAGGGGAAATGACAAGGTTGAAGTTATTCGATTTTGTTAAACCCTATAGCATAACTGTTTTGTCTAGATTTGGACTGAACTTGGTGGAAGTGTTGAAGGTCAGACACAGTTGAAGAGATGTTATTTTGAGAACAGTGGCTCAATTCAAACAATTTTGATCCAGTTTGCACCAAACTTGGTCGAAGGGTTGGGGGTCTGGCAGGGATAAAGTAATTCAAGTTTTAGAACAATCGGTCGAACGCCAAGGTCAGAGGGCAAAGCCAATTAAAGTTGATCTCTTAGACCAACTTTAAGGCGCGGGTATTGTGCTCTCTGAGTGCCTTTTCTTGCTTGTATTTCATTTTTGTTACCATCAAACGATTTCGTTTAGTTTAGGAGAGGCTTTACGAACAGGATAAGTAGATATAGGTTTCAGTAAACTCATGGTTACCAAAAGGTCTTTGTAGATTATGTAATATTGTCTGAAGATAGCAAGAAAAATTCCCCAAAAGATATCATCGTACTGAGGAAGTTACTCGAGTTTTACAACACACACACACACACACACACACACAGTTTTATTCAGCGTAGGAGAGACTTTTTAAACAGAGCCAAAATAGAGCTTTTCATTAACATTTTTAGTGCATAAGATTTCCCTCTGGATTAAAGTTTGATGGCAGCAGGAACACCCGTGATGACTTCAGCGTATAGAAGAGTATATTAAAAGCGTGGTCCTCCCCGGCGGGGAATCGAACCCCGGTCTCCCGCGTGACAGGCGGGGATACTAACCACTATACTACCGAGGACTGGATTTTAAGAAAGGTGACTGATAAGAAAATAGGCGAAGTTTTAAAGTGCTTATAAATGTGTAACTTTCCCTGGCGTCTTTTATATTTTGATTTTACTGAAGCAGCACGATAATTTTCAGCGTAAGAAACTCCTGGTACCTGAGTCAGAAACGCTGTGTTGATGGTGGATATTAAAGTACCTGAGAAGCCATAGATTGTGTACCAAATATTAATGTTTAGAGTACGCTTAAGCATTTCACGCACGATTTTTAAGGACCAAAATTTATACAAGCCCTCCATCATCATCATCATCATTCAGTTACTCACATTTAGGTATGATGCTGGTGATGTGCACGTCATGGTTGACTCGTCTCACTGGAGGCATGAATCCAGGAAGAAAAGTCTTAGAAACTCCAGGTGCAGTCAGTCCCACCACACCTGATACGCCGCTGGGTGTAGGCGGTACGAGGCTGCCTGCAATACACGTGCTGGGGGCAGGGGTCGCCACTTCCCTACACTAGTACAGAATGACGATGATTTTTGTCCCTGAGACTTGCAATCCCTTCAGTTTTATTTATCATTTAACCCCGTTAGTACGATGGCGTCTTTCTTAATCACTCTACCATCGGACGATTTTATGCAGCGGTTTTCTTCCTTGCTAGTAGTGCGGGGATAATTAGGGCGGTGCGTGATCCCCCTCATCTCGAAAAATATGCCAGAAGCTGAATTAAATCGTTTGTAATAAAACCGTACATATAAGAGGTCCTTGTAGTGAAGGGATTAACCTCATCATCACGAGTATAAGTATTAATTAAGAACTTTTGTAGATATTATTTCTTTCTGGGGGGGGGGAGATCTAGAAGGCTGGCATTCCAAGACCGTTCGAGATAGAGACTCCTGAAATTTTCAGGAAAGATGTATAGTTGTAGGCTTTTTTTGTCATTAGCACCCTCTGTTTTTTTCAGTGTTTGCACTCCTGCGCTGCAAAAACTACGGAATCGATTGCTTTGCAAATACTAGTGCACCTTGGTATTGATACTGAGATCCAACAAATACTTTTTGAGATATTGAGGAAATTCAAAATGGCCGCCTCATGCCTGGAAGTGCTAAATCGGAAAGTACTTGGCCGATTTGGACCAAACCTGGTGGAAATGTAGTGGGTCATGAGTGAACATGATTTGCATAGGATGAATGATTTTGATCTTGATCACAAGGTCACCGTAAAAAATTCTGAGTCATACCAAAAGTCCCATAATATTAGGTCTACAATGATAACAAAAGCATCTTCACGTGGAATGTGGAATTCTTTGAATATTGCCTTAGCAATTTTAGAATTCTGGTTATTATTATTATTCTATCTATCTCTCTATTGCCAGACGCCTCAATCCCGTTTGGGGTGGCCACAAACAAATCGCCTCCAAGTCGCCCTGTCCCCCGCCATTTCACTGCCCTGCTTCCAACTCAAACCCCCCTCTCTCATATACCTCTCCACCCCATCCCTCCATCTCATCCTCAGCCTCCCCCTCCCTCTTCCCCCCTCCACCTCACTCACATACACTCTCTTCGTCAGTCTTTCACCCTCCATCCTCTCCACATGGCCAAACCACCTCAGTGTGTTCCTCATAACGCTTCCTATCACATCCACATCCACACCACAACGCTCCTTTATATCCTCATTCGTCAGGCTGTCTCTCCATGTGACTCCACAGGCTCCTCTTAAATAACTCATTTCCAATGCTCTCACTCTTGACTTATTATTATTATTATTATTATTATTAGTAGTAGTAGTAGTAGTAGTAGTATTTATTATTATTATTATTGTTATTATTATTATTGTTGTTGTTATTATTATTATTATTGTTGTTGTTGTGGTGGTGGTGGTGGTTGTGGTGGTGGTGGTTGCTGCTGGAGAGGAACGCCTTTTCGCGGTTGCATCGTTATGACCGGTTGGCCGCGTTGCCTGGTTATACAAACGTCCCTCACCTCCTTCCCTGTCGTCAGAAAGGAGGATGGTGGACAGCATGAGGAGGGCATTTTCAGTTACTGTCTACTAGATTCACATTTTGATGATCCTGGGGTTGCAGCTGCTGTTGCTACTGCCGCCGTGCGATCTTAATTGAACTTAGGGGAGACCTTTTGTAATGGTGGTGATGGGGGGAGGGGGGTGTAATGAAAGTTGTGTCAAACCTCCACAGCTCGGAATGTCTCTTATAGACTGAGTCTAACCGTCTAGTGGTGGCAAGACTGAAGTACTGTGCAAGAGAAGTCACGTACTGAAAGCGTTACGACACACAGGGAATACGTTGGTAGTTATTTTATTTCAAGAAAATTCTGTTTGCTGTTTTGCCACCCAGGTCACTTTTCATCATCATCATCATCATTATCATCATCATCATCATCACTATCATATGAGCCGTAACTCACACGTAAAAGATGGCGTGAGGTAGGCTGCAGACACCAAGCCAGAGGAAGCAGCAGCGCTTGCTTAATGGAACCCAGTCATGACCTTTGTTGGGATGCTTTCACCGGATTTAAACCCGTTTCGCCCGAGGACGTGCATTCGGTTTTAGTCAGCTTAGAAGAACATTCTAGTTTTCCTGTCTATCTGTTTATAACGAGATTCCGGAAGGGGTTGCCACAAACAAATCGTCTCCATGTCACTCTGTCCTCCACTGTCAGGCTGCCCTCTTTCCAGCTCACATCCCCTCCCTCGTATATTTCACTCCAGTCCATCTCATCCTTGGTCTCCCCCTCCACCTCATCACATACACTCTTCTAGTCAATCTTTCACTCAGTTTAGTTATGGAAGGGTTCATGAAGGCTGTATTCAATCCCCCCAGTTCAAAAGTGAAATCCTGAGCTGAGGGAAATCGCTTGGAGATAGCGTAGAAAAAAGTAAGATAAGAAGTAATCCTAGTGAAGGGATTGATTGCTAGGATTTTGTCCAGCTAAAAAAAATCGTCTTGTTTTCGCCTGAAGATAATACCCAAGTGCATTATTGGCAACTAAAGGGAAAGCAGAAACAGTACTCTTAAACCCACAGATGAGTAAAATCGTCTGGTTTTAGCCTGAATAAAATACACAAGGGCATTCATAGCAAGGGAAGGGTTAATGGAAGTAATTAATCTTGATCCCACAGACTCCTAGGGCTTCCTTCAGGTGAAAAAAATCGTCTGGCAAAAGGAAAAAAAAATTGTGATCGAGAGACGCATTAAATCGGCTTATTCGTGCTAGCTTCAGACGATTTTATCCAGTATAGGTGAGATTTTTCGAACTTGGCGGGTTACATATAGTTCTTAGTAACCCCTTCCTGTACGTCTCTCCTTAAGAAATAGATGAATAAATATAACGAAAAATAAATAAGGTCTCAGCAGAAATAAAATATACAGGGTGGTCCGTATATTACACTTTCCAGTCTTGTGTGTTGCCGGAGCGGCTCAGTCTGCTGGTGTGAGGAGCGCTGATATTTAGGCTCCTTCATGAAATCGATAAACAGGCAGGCAGAACGAACATAAAATAGTATACACAACAAAGTGAGGGGTTTGTGTGTGTGTGTGTGTGTGTGTGTGTGTGTGTGTGTGTGTGTGTGTGTGTGAACAAAATAACTCAAGTATTTTTCTTAATCCGATTTTAGCCAAACTTGGTGGGGTAGACACTGGTAACGTTAAATGAGCCGTCCCTGCAACACAGAAACTGAGCTGCGCAATATTTGGACCACCTTATGTATGTCGTACCCTGGCATATGGATTAAAAGCATTCAGAGCAACAAATCATTTAAACCAAAGCACACAGAAAGATACAAACTTCTTGATTATTGCTTAGAAGAATATAAATGTTTAGTGCCAACCTGAATAATACATCTTCCATTGGGTCTTAAGCAACAAAGGGATTATTATGACGTGAAATTAAAAGAGGTGGAAAGGGACTGGGAAATCTTTTAGGTCTTTTATGTAAGCTTTGAATCGTGGGCTGTGATTGAATTAGTTGTACCCAGGACGAGCTTATGTCATTATTCTCTCTCTCTCTCTCTCTCTCTCTCTCTCTCTCTCTCTCTCTCTCTCTCATTTAGGTGCTGAGAGAGAGAGAGAGAGAGTACTGTACAAAAGAATGCAGACAGCCACAGAAGGTCCATTGAGGGCTGTTTGTTGTAAGGTGATCTCTGACTGTGTTATCATTTCTGTTGGTTTAAGATAAATATAGCAACATAAGAGGTTATTCCCCCTGCCTTACACACACACACACACACACACACACACACACACACACACACTCTCTCTCTCTCTCTCTCTCTCTCTCTCTCTCTCTCTCTCTCTCTCTCTCTCTCTCTCTCTCTCTCTCTCTCATACGCGTGCGGCTAGGCGAGAGCGGGTTATGTATTTGGTCCCTTTTGTCTGTCAGCTGGCAAGGTTATGCAAAATCGTCCTATGGAATTGCATCAGATTTGGCTTAGAGACCGAGAACCGTAAGAACAGGTGATTAATATTATGGCCGAAAAAGGTCATAGGTCATAAGTCAAGGATCATTCGACTTGTGGCCAAACTTGGTGGATGGGCTGAGGGACAGGAAAGGCGGAAAGGATTCAACTTTGCCATCAATCTTATCTTTGATCGGAGGTACAGATCAGGGTCAGAGTTCAGCCATTTTACTCAGTTTGGATTCATTTTGGGTGAAACTTGGTGGAAGGGTTTAAGGCTAGCCGAGAATGAAACAATTTTATTTTCAGAACAGTAGGTGAAAAGCAGTGTTTGGGTAAGATCATCATAAACTCTTGATCCGATTTTAATCAGACTTGATATATGGGTGAAGGGTCAGGTAGGGATGAAGTATTTCCATGATGAACTGTCAAAGGTAAAGGTGAGACGGAAGGGCAAAATATTCGACCTTAAGGCCCCTCCAGTCAGTCAGGGCGCATCTGTCGTGTCCCAGCACGCTACTCATCTGTTTTTAAGTGTGATGAAGAAGCGTGCTATAAAGTGTAGATTAGAAGCAGGCAAGTGTTTCAGTTCATGACGACTGCACGATTATTATTTACCCCCCCCCCTTTTTTTTGTGTGTATTACCATACTCCGTATTTCAAAATCATCGTGTGGACAGGCTGTAAATCGGTTGTGCGTTGTGGGTTTTACCAGGATTCATTTATGAAATATGTTTAACCCATTCACACTGAGGGCGTATGTGTTTTATTCTTGTAATTCCCAGGCTATTTTTTTCACCCTACGAATGATTGTCGATCTAGAGTAGTGAGATGCTTCTTTCATGAAATCCTTGCATATGGAAGGTCATTCCTAAAGTTGAATATTAGCGCCGACAGCTGATAGGGGTGAATAAAAGTCCATGGCCAGAAGGGGTTACCCATATAGAAATCTATGCAGTGTCTCACATCATTTGCTACATGCGTTTGCAACTCCCATTAACCCTTCCGATAGGGTGATTTTTTTCCCCCTAAGTACTTGTATATTCTTCCTGCCTCCAGACGATTTTATTTAGTTCACGAGAGGCATGTGGTAGTGAAGGGGTCAGAAACTGTGTGTGTGTGTGTGTGTGTGTGTGTGTGTGTGTGTGTGTGTGTGTGTGTGTGTGTGTGTGTGTTTACCAAAAATATTGTTTTATGACCAAATTAGTGTGTTGTCGAACGAACCTGCAAGCCATCTGAGAGAGAGAGAGAGAGAGAGATCCCCTGGTGGTTGCAGGACGTTAACTCCTTCATTATCACGTCTATATTTTATCCTTGCCCTCTGCAGACGATTTTATTCAGCTTGTGAGAGATTTTTCTGAACCAGGGCTTAGATACGGCGACCCTTTCCCTCGAGGGTCTCTCTTTAAGTTCAATAATTTAGTAAGACGTTAAAAAAAAAAAAAAAAAAAAAGTCTTTGAAGATATTGTAGAAGGAACGTTTTGATTTTATTTGGTTGGTAAAATTAACATTATTATTTCTGAGCATGTTCTTGGTTATCTCTTTATTATCAGCTATTATTATCTTGACTTTTTGAGAATTTTATGTCCTTTAAGTTGATGTCCTCGTAGTCTGCCTTTTATTAGGTGAGCGCTCCTTGCGTCCCATGTTTATCAGTGTAGGCATCTTTAGTGTCACTCTTTGCCGCTCTCCATATTATTATTATTTATTATTATTATTATTATTATTATTATTATTATTATTATTATTGCTCCTGCTGCTGCCTTTTTTCTTTGTAAATTATAAAAAAATTAACACAGCACTCTTATTGTGGCCGTGCTGAGAAACAGTACAATGTAAAAATGATACTTTCCCATATAATTTCCAGTGCTGATAAAATCAGTTGACATAGGTAACTGTCTGGGTACGCTGCTGGCTTGGATTCTGTTCATTTGTAACGGTGATTCCTAAATTTGTGTAAGCTTAATTATAGTTCCTAGTCTAGCTGAATTTTTGTTTTTCTTATCTATCTATCTATCTATCTGTTTATCTATAGTCAGACGCCTTAATCCCGTAAGAGGTGGCCACAAACAAATCACCTCCATGTCGCCTTTTGTCATGCCATTTCTGTGCACACTCCCCAAAATGATACTATCCCATTTAATTTCCAGTGCTAATAAAATCATTGACATAGTTAATTGTCTCGGTACACCGCTGGCTTGGATTTTGTTCATTTGTAACGGTGATTCCTAAATTTGTGTAAGCTTAATTATAGTTCCTAGTCTAGCTGAATTTCTGTTTTTATCTATCGATCTGTCTATCTGTTTATCTATAGTCAGACGCCTTAATCCGTAAGAGGTGGCCACAAACTAATCGCCTCCATGTCGCCTTGTCCCCTGCCGTTTCTCTGCCCACTCCCCAGCTTACATCCCCTTCTCTCATATATCTCTCTGTTGAAGTAATGCATTCTCTTTGCAACTCTCTTCCCCAGATTAGTTTCCCCCAAAAATTTTAACCTACAAAAGTTCAACTGTTACAGACTTTTTATGAACAGAGGACACCTGTAATCTGATATATGAATTTGTATTATTTAATTTGTTTTTCCTTGCTCTGTTCATCTTAAAAAAAAAAATACAGTGTTTGAACCCAGGTGAATAATTTGTAAAGATCTCTCTGTATTGTCATAATTCAGGTGCATCTATTCAGTACCTAATTTTTGTGTCACCTGGGAATTGGATAGTTTGCAGTTTAACCCTTTATTACTGTCATTTGTGTCATTAAGTACAGAACGAGACCTTACCTGACCTTGTGGTACGCCAGGTATAATTATTGTACAGTTTAATTCCTTACCGTTAATAGCGTCTTTGTACAGTGTGATTCTCTACCGTTATTTTCGTCCCTGTACAGTCTGACTCTTGACTGTTAATTGCATCTCTGTACAGTCTGATTCCTTACCGTTAATTGCGTCTCTGTACAGTGTGATTCTTTACCGTTAATTGCGTCTCTATCCAGTCTGATTCTTTACCGTTAATTGCGTCTCTATCCAGTCTTATTCTTTACCGTTACTTGCGTCTCTATCCAGTCTGATTCTTTACCGTTAATTGCGTCTCTATCCAGTCTGATTCTTTACCGTTAATTGCGTCTCTATCCAGTCTGATTCTTTACCGTTAATTGCGTCTCTATCCAGTCTGATTCTTTACCGTTAATTGCGTCTCTATCCAGTCTGATTCTTTACCGTTAATTGCGTCTCTGTACAGTGTGATTCTTTACCGTTAATTGCGTCTCTATCCAGTCTGATTCTTTACCGTTAATTGCGTCTCTATCCAGTCTGATTCTTTACCGTTAATTGCGTCTCTATCCAGTCTGAGTCTTTACCGTTAATTGCGTCTCTATCCAGTCTAATTCTTTACCGTTAATTGCGTCTCTATCCAGTCTGATTCTTTACCGTTAATTGCGTCTCTATCCAGTCTGATTCTTTACCGTTAATTGCGTCTCTGTACAGTGTGATTCTTTACCGTTAATTGCGTCTCTGTACAGTGTGATTCTTTACCGTTAATTGCGTCTCTGTACAGTGTGATTCTTTACCGTTAATTGCGTCTCTGTACAGTCTGATTCTTTACCGTTAATTGCGTCTCTATCCAGTCTGATTCTTTACCGTTAATTGCGTCTCTATCCAGTCTGATTCTTTACCGTTAATTGCGTCTCTATCCAGTCTGATTCTTTACCGTTAATTGCGTCTCTGTACAATGTGATTCTTTACCGTTAATTGCGTCTCTATCCAGTCTGATTCTCTACCGTTAATTGCGTCTCTATCCAGTCTGATTCTTTACCGTTAATTGCGTCTCTATCCAGTCTGATTCTTTACCGTTAATTGCGTCTCTATCCAGTCTGATTCTTTACCGTTAATTGCGTCTCTGTACAGTCAGATTCTCTACCGTTAATTGCGTCACTGTACAGTGTGATTCTTTACCGTTAATTGCGTCTCTGTACAGTCTGATTCTTTACCGTTAATTGCGTCTCTGTACAGTCTGATTCTTTACCGTTAATTGCGTCTCTGTACAGTCTGATTCTTTGCCACTGATTCCCTCTCTCTCACTCTGTGTGTGTATGTGTGTGTGTGTGTGTGTGTGTGTGTGTGTGTGTGTGTGTGTGTGTGTCAGTTGTCGACCCACCTGAACACACAGCCACTGATACCATGTTCCTTTAGTTCTCATAAATCCGTTGTGAGGTGCTGTGACAAGGAGAGAGAGAGAGAGAGAGAGAGAGAGAGGGAGGGAGGAAAAGGAGAAACAAGGAGGGAAAAATGTAGTGGAAAAAAGGAGAAAGAAGGAGGACTTAAAGAAAAAGAGTGAAAGAAGGGATACGCAGAAAGGGATGAATGGAGAGAGAGAGAGAGAGAGAGAGAGAGAGACGCAGGGACGGAAAGAGAAGGGGGGACAGAATTTGCGATGATGTTATGCAAGCAATTTGCGTACGTACGTGTGTGTGTGTGTGTGTGTGTGTGTGTGTGTGTGTGTGTGTGTGTGTGTGTGTCCCAAGGGAATGCCAGCTTGTATGTACTTTCCTCTCTATCCATCCCCACCTCCCTTCCCCTCCATCCCTCCCTCCTTGTTCTCTCTCCTCTCTTTTCCCTTCTTCCCTCCCTCCTCTTTCCCTCTCCCTCCCCTCCCTGCTTCCTTCCGTTTCCTCCCTTATTTTCCCATACTTTCAATTTTTTCATCCCCCTCTGCCGCCCTCTTTTCCTCTCCCTCATTCTCCTTTTTCCGTATCTTCCCTTCCATTTTCTTTCCCTTCTCCCTTCCTTCCCTCCCTTCCTTTTTGTGTCTCACCTCCCCTCGTTTCCTCCCGCCCTTTTCTCTTTTCCCCCTTCTTCTCTTTGTCTGTCTGTCTGTCCCTTTCTGTCTGTCTGTCTGTCTGTCTGTCTGTCTCTCTCTCTCTCTCTCTCTCTCTCTCTCTCTCTCTCTCTCTCCCTCCCTCCCTCCCTCCCTCCCTCCCTCCCCCCCTTCCCCTCCTCCCTTCTTCCCTCACTGCCGTCTCCCCTTTGCTTCTCTCCCTCCTTCCTCCTCTCCCTCCATTCCCTCCTTCCCTCCCTGTTTCCCTCCCTCTCGCCCTCCCTGGCGAGAACAATGTTGCCTGTTGCTGAGTGCTGTTACTAGGAAAGCAGGCAGGGAGAGAGAGAGAGAGAGAGAGAGAGAGAGAGAGAGAGAGAGAGAGAGAGATGGAAGGTCAGGGTCGTGAAGGGAGGAAAATACGGAGGGAGATGGAGGAAAGAAGGAATAATTGGGAGGAGGAAGAGAGAGAGAGATTGGGGAGGTCAGGGTCGTGGGTGTGTTAGAGAGAGAGAGAGAGAGAGAGAGAGAGAGAGAGAGAGAGAGAATAAGGTGAGTAGGGAGGGAGGGAGGGAGGAAGAACGTGTTGCTAGGTGAGACATCCCCCTACCCAGACCCTTCCTTCACCTCCCTTACCTCCCCTTTTCTCCTCCCAGGCCACCCATACACCGCAACGCTTTGTGTGTGTGTGTGTGTGTGTGTGTGTGTGTGTGTGTGTGTGTGTGTGTGTGTGTGTCATAGCCAGCACAACAACCCTCATAAGGTCACTGAGTGCATCGCTGACCATCACACAGCTGAGTTTGTTTTTAAAGTTACCGCCCTCTTCCTCGCCTTTGATAGACTCCCTTTGACGCCTTGGATTGAGAGGAACATGTACCAATTTTTCGTCCTGACCCTTCCATCGTTATCTCTGCAATCGTACCAGCCTGGCAGTATGATAAGGGTGAAAGTATAACGTCTGTTCGATAGCAGTTTAACCACTTCACATCGATGACTCTCTGTACTTTTATTCTTGCTACTGCCAAACTATTTTATTCAGCTCAGGATGGGATTATTATTGTTATTATTATTTTTTTCGGTGTTCTGGGGTTGGGTTGTAGCTTTCATTAACCCCCTTCACACTGTTTGGGTTATCGGGGGTTAGAGAGAGAGAGAGAGAGAGGGAGAGTCAGGAAGATCATAATAAATTGTATCGTTCAGCATACACACGCCTAAAATGGACTGGCAACTTTGCCGACGGATTCGTGTGAAGTGACCCGCCCCTACCTATTATTTACCACACACACACACACACACACACACACACACACACACACACACACACACACACACACACAGGCTCTAAGTCTGGAATACATGAAAAGTGTGTAAATTAAATGTTCAGTATGGGAGGCAGTTTTAAAGTGTATATGGTATATGTCCAAGTTATGGACATTTTAAGAATATAATGGTTCCCCTCTGAAATGTACTGTACGTCGCTGGAAGGTTCCTTTTTATATTATTATTATTATTATTATTGCTATTATATTATTATTATTATTATCATTATTATTATTATCTGTTACTGTTATTATTTATCATTACCCTTAGTGTCTTTTGACGTATCCAATTCATTCATTCTTTCTGCCCCCCTACGATTTTATTCATATTTGCGGAGACCCTTTGTGGTGAAGGAGCCAGGGGAAGCTATATTTACTTTGGACACTTTCCTAATCTGAAGCTAGCGATAATAAAGATATGGCATAGAATTCATGAAAGATAAGCAAAGCATACGTTCATCTTCCATTAAGTGTTTACTGAGCTGTGTTTCTGTAGAGCTGTGTATGCTTCTTTATAATTCCCCTCAGTCAAGTGACGTATTTTTAAGTTTTATGCACTGTGCCTCCTGACGACATCACTCATCTTTGGCAAAGCTGTCTACACTGGAAGAGTTAAATTTACTCCATTTACTTCTTTCTTACTAGAGAACTCTCATATATTGAATAAGCCATCAGAGAGGGGCAAAAGTATATTGCAACGAGAGTGGGCTTATTTGCGAGCTAATGAATAATACTTCCCGAAGTGTGTTTCATATAAATACGTATATTTAATTGTGATTCATATGAAGTGAATACATCACATCATTAACAGGCTAGAAGGCTTGTTCGAATCAAATGTGCTCCGGACCACAATTGCGCTCGAAGATTTTTTTTTTTTTTTTTTTTTTTTTTAAATATAAGTTAGGGGAGCGAATCTCTGACCTTGCCTGTGACCTTTACCGCTGACTGACTTCTCGATATTAAATCACTTCATCATTGTCTGTTTCCCAGCCCGTGGAGGAAGTTTGGTTAAAATCGGATCAAAACTTTGAGTAGTCCTTTACCAATGACCTTTTTTTTTTTTCTTTCTTTTTTGCCAAAAATTATTCACCTGTTTCTCTGATGATCTTCTGGCATTATGCCAGATTTGGTGCAATTCCATCCAGTAGCTCTTTCACATTCCTGATGGCAGTCACACAGACAGGAAGACAGACAAGTAGGACCAAACGCATAACCCCCGCCAGCATTTGCACGCGGGTGTAGTAGTACGTTCTTCTCTTAGGAAAATGTAGAAAGACGTCATCGTACTGTTTGTGAAGGAAAAGTATGGAATGGCGTCAAAAATATTACCCAAATCTGTCGCTGATAGTACGGTAGAATGTGCAACTCTTTATACAGTATATCATACCCTGAAAGGATCGTTACGTGAGGCTTCTGAGAGAAGTTGTGAAATGATGATAACAAAGAGTATGGAGAATGGGTGCTTTTCACCGTTGAGAAATGTGGGAAATAGAGTTATGATGATGAATAAGACCAGCCAGTACAGCACAGTGACAGACACAGAATTACCACCGCCGATACATATACAGTATCACCCAATGTTAGCAGGAAAACTGGAGCGGAAAACCAGGGCTGACAGGAAGGTATACAGGAAAAGATGAACAGAAACTTTTGTAACTGACTTCTGATGCCTTTAGTGGAAGACACGTAGTAACATCAGCTAACAGTTTAAGGACGGCGATTTATACTTTCCTTTATTCTTCCTGTTGCCACATGATTTTATTCAGCCTAACGGAGATGTTTGGTAGGGAAGGGTTGACTTGTTCCACCAGAGGACGTCATAATCACTTAATTCATGCTGCTGGCAGACGATTTATATTCAGGGGATTTATATTTAGAACACCAGCTGCGGAAGTGCTAATGAAAGCTATATCTGACTCCTTTTACACGAAGTCACGTCTAAGCTCAGTAAAATCGTCTTCATGTGGCAATAATAAGCATACGTCGTCAGAGTGAAGGGGTTCATTTTGGTGAGAACCCCTCAGCTTTCTGAATGCGGAGGGAAGAGGCGAAGACTTTTTTTTTTTTTTTTTTTTTTTCGCCGTGTGATCTGATGAGAGTCCGCGTGCATTTGAATTTTTCCTTTTTTTTTTTTTTTTATCCTACTCTTTCGATGTATAATTGTGGGAATAGGGTTATGTTGATGATGATGGTAATAATGATGATGATGATGATGATGATGATACTGATCGGCTGTTGATCGGTGTGGTGTTGAAGAAATGAATCCTTCTCATCGATATTTTTGTAGTTTATTCTTGATATCTGGAGATTTTTTTTTTTTTTTTTTTTTTTTTTTTTTTTTTTTGAGCGTGAGAGACTTTTCGAACTGCAGGGATTGGATATAGCCTTCATTTACCCCTCCACTACAGTATATCCCACATTAATCAATTGAAATCGTCTGGTGGTGACATGATTGATAAGAAAAATAAGCCACCGGAATGATGGGGTTAAGTATGAAAAATATGTTGGTTCAGGGGTTATAGAGTTCGCCTTCTGATCTGCGTGTGTCCATTAGCCTGAGAGTCGAATCCCGGGCCGTGGTGGATATTTGACTGGGTGGTGGTTGTATTTTTCTTTTTCCTTTTTTTTTTTTTTTTTTTTTTCCCCAGGAGTTCCGTGTCAGTGAAATAATACCACAACTTTTACATCCTTTCCATAGCACATCCCTTGATACAGCTCAGCACTCAACATAGACAGATGGGAATTTTAGGTAATGTAGATAGAGTGTAGGATATCTTCACATCCTTATCTGTTCTTACTGATAACATATACAGACCTTGACATCCCTAAGCATAGTCAAACCTCTCCATTTTTCCAAGCACTGCACTACAACAGGACCCCATCATGATTCGCTATTATCCAGTATGAGGAAGTATTAATTTTGCTTGTTACCCTCCATCCGAAGAGAAGGTCAAGTCATGCTGTCGGCCTCGTACGAACTGTTACAGGTTGGGGAAAAGACGCATCAGCTTAATGTTCACTGATTGATGTTGACATATGTAAAGAGAGAGAGAGAGAGAGAGAGAGAGAGTTCTGTCGACTGAGTTTGCGTTTTCCCACTGCCCCTTTGCCCGGTCATGGCTCACTGCTCATGTCCCCAGAGGCCTGACCAGGTTCTTTCCTCCTCTCCCTGGCACCGAAGGGGTTAATGGAGGCAATAACTAACCAGCTGCCGTTCGAAAAGTCACTCCTAAACTGAAAAGAAAATCGCCTGGTGACAGCAAGAATAAAATTTGTGACGTCATTGTGCTGAAGTGGTTGACGTGGCACATGCACACCTAAGCTTGTAAGGGAAAAGTGTCTCAACCTTAAAAATAAATGATTATATACTCCTACCATTTTATATTTTGTTTTTGCCATCTCTGGACGATTTGATTCAGCTGATTGAGGGGCTTTGTGAGATGAAGAGTTTATACTTAAGAACAAAAGAAGAGAGGATAACTGCAGTAGGCCGGTTGGCCCATGCTAGGCAGCTCCTAGAAGAGTAACTGAACTACTAGAATGAGATAAGGATAGCAAAGAAGAAGGCTGTCCCCCGCCCTCCAAACCCTCCAGCCGAAGCCGGCAGGAAAAAGTCAGAAAGAACACCACGTCGTATAGAAAAACTGGCGTGGACATTTTACAGGAAAGTGTGAAAGGAGAATAGAGATTATCATAGTGTAACCTGAAAAGAAAAATATTATGAATAAGTATTGGTTATAAGATTTTCTTTATTCTATATCCACCCCTTATATGTCATATGCTTATCTAGCCTATGCTTGAAATTCTCAATGGAAGAGGCGGCAACTACTTTACTAGGTAGCTTATTCCATTCGTCTACTACTCTGTTACCAAACCAATTTCTACCGATTTCCTTACTGAAACGGAATTTTTCTAGTTTGAAACCATTATTTCTAGTTCTATCCTGTACGCTCACTTTAAGTACCTTGATAATATCTCCCTAATTTATACCATTCATCCACTTAAACACCTTAATAAAGTCTCCACTTACTCTACGCCTCTCTAGCGAATGCAGACTTAGTCTTTTCAGTCTGTCTTCATATGACAGGTTCCGGACGTCATGTATCATTTTTGTCATTCTTCTCTGTACATTTTCTAACGAATTAATATCCATTCTATAGTAAGGACACCAAAATTGTACTGCGTAGTCTAAATGTGGCCTTACTAACGCTAAATAAAGTTTCAGTATTACTTTAGATGATCTATTGCTCACGCTTCTCGAAAAAAATCCTAGGACCCTATTTGCTTTATTTCTCGCATTAATACACTGTTGCCTTGGTTTAAGGTCGTTACTAATCATAACTCCTAGATCTCTCTCGCATTCCGATTTGCTAATTTCTTTGTTATCTAAGCTGTATTTAGTATCTCCAATGGTCTTACCTACGTTAAGTACTTTACATTTTTCAACGTTAAATTCCATTTGCCAAGTTTTAGACCATTTGGACAATGTATCGAGGTCTTTTTGTAAGTTATGGCAATCGTCAGTCGAGTTAATGATACACCCTATTTTTGTATCGTCGGCAAATTTGCTGATGCTGCTATTGACTCCTAAGTCTAGATCATTTATATATATGATAAATAATAAGGGACCGAGTACTGAACCCTGTGGTACACCGCTAGTTACTAATCCCCAGTCCGATTTAGTTCCATTTATTAATACTCTCTGCTTTCGTCCTTTCAGCCAGGATTCTATCCATTTTAAGATATCGCCGTCTATACCGTGTGCTCGAACCTTTCTAACTAACCTTTCGTGTGGGACCCTATCAAAAGCTTTACTAAAGTCCAGATAAATAACATCGTAAGCTTTATCGCTATCTACTGCCTCATAGACCTCCGAGTAGAATGACAACAAGTTTGTGAGGCAGGATCGTCCTTGCCTGAATCCGTGCTGACTTTCGATAATAAGATTAAATCTTTCTAAGTGTTCTCTAATCTTATTTGCCAAAATTGACTCTAACATTTTTCCTACTATTGACGTTAGACTTATCGGACGATAATTCGACGCAGCTGATTTATCACCCTTTTTAAAGATGGGCACTACGTTTGCGGTCTTCCACGCCTCGGGAACTTCTCCTGAACTTAAAGAGTCATTAAATAACGTTAAAAGTGGCTGCCATAATTCTTCTTTGGTTTCTTTTATAATTTTTGCATATATATCGTCCGGACCTGGCGATTTTTGAGGTTTTAACTTATTAATTTCTTTCAGTACGTCCTCCTTACTAATGGTTATTTTACTAAGAATATTTTCCGTATTCTCATGGTAAATATTTGCTGCTTGAGGGACAAGGCCTAGATTTTCCTTGGTGAATACTGATATGAAATAATTATTTAGGATGGAGCACATTTCTTTATCTTCACTGGCAATGTCACCTGATTCACTCTTCACTAATAGAGATCCTTCCTAAGTAGGCTGAAATTATTAGATGGTGACCTGGTTAATGCGGGAAAGACGACATCTGGGTCAGAGGGTTAATAAAACGGTAACGGTAGGATGTTAGGAAGCTTTCGAAGTCTACGAGAACAATCCCCCCCCGCTCCCCAGCCAGCACAGGTGTATTTCCAGGGGCGCGTAGGGCTGGTGGAATTGGCTCTTACCTGGGCTTTCCGTCGGTATCTGACCACTGCCGGATGTATGATGACAAAGTTCATCCAGGATTAGTGAGAGAGAGAGGGAGAGAGAGAGAGAGAGAGAGAGAGAGAGAGAGAGAGAGTCATATCCGCCAAGTCCTATTTATTAAACATTTCCACTCCCTCCCATTAAACCAAACAGCCCTCCCTCATGTACGTTTTAATCTCTCTCCACGTTCTTGGTTTCAGTGTCCTCGTTTTCCAAACAGTCTGGAAACCATTAACAGTCTAGCAACCGGTGTTGGACTACCACCACCACCACAAAACCAACAGCAGCAGCCATGGTCTGTCCACTGCCTCTCAATATTCTTTACTTTATCTGACTGACCAACCTGTTCTGACCAACCCCATTTGGTTCTTCGCCACTAAATACAGCTTAGATAACAAAGAAATTAGCAAATCGGAATGCGAGAGAGATCTAGGAGTTATGATTAGTAACGACCTTAAACCAAGGCAACAGTGTATTAATGCGAGAAATAAAGCAAATAGGGTCCTAGGATTTTTTTCGAGAAGCGTGAGCAATAGATCATCTAAAGTAATACTGAAACTTTATTTAGCATTAGTAAGGCCACATTTAGACTACGCAGTACAATTTTGGTGTCCTTACTATAGAATGGATATTAATTCGTTAGAAAATGTACAGAGAAGAATGACAAAAATGATACATGACGTCCGGAACCTGTCATATGAAGACAGACTGAAAAGACTAAGTCTGCATTCGCTAGAGAGGCGTAGAGTAAGGGGAGACTTAATTGAGGTGTTTAAGTGGATGAATGGTATAAATAAGGGAGATATTAGCAAGGTACTTAAAGTGAGCGTACAGGATAGAACTAGAAATAATGGTTTCAAACTAGAAAAATTCCGTTTCAGTAAGGAAATCGGTAGAAATTGGTTTGGTAACAGAGTAGTAGACGAATGGAATAAGCTACCTAGTAAAGTAGTTGCTGCCTCTTCCATTGAGAGTTTCAAGCATAGGCTAGATAAGCATATGACATATAAAGGGTGGATATAGAATAAAGAAAATCTTATAACCAATACTAATTCATAATTTTTTTCTTTTCAGGTTACACTATGATAGTCTCTATTCTCCTTTCACACTTTCCTGTAAAATGTCCACGCCAGTTTTTCTATACGGCGTGGTGTTCTTTCTGACTTTTTCCTGCCGGCTTCGGCTGGAGGGTTTGGAGAGCGGGGGAGAGTACTTCTTCTTTGCTATCCTTATCTCATTCTAGTAGTTCAGTTACTCTTCTAGGAGCTGCCTAGCATGGGCCAACCGGCCTACTGCAGTTATCCTCTCTTCTTATGTTCTTATGTTCAGTCTCTTCAGTCCAGAGATGTACTTTTATATTTTATTCTTACTGTCTCCATATTATATTATGTAGCGCAGGGAAGATTTTTAAACTGCATGGGGCGGGGGAGATTAGATATAGCCTTCTTTAGTCCTTCGCAAACAGAAGCCTTTCCTAACTTGAAGAAAATCAGTGACAGCTTTAGATAACTGGAAAGCACCGTACTTCATGATAGTAGTAGTAGTTGTTGCTGTAGTAGTAATAGTAGTAGTAGTAGCAGTAGCCTGAGGTTCATCTGAAGTGTGAACCCAGTAGACCACAGGCTGAAGATGCCCTCCTTTTGCAGTCCACTATCTTTCTTTCGGGGGTTAGGGAAGATGAGGAACGTTTGTATAACCGGCAGTAGAACCACATGGTTTTATCGGTGCCACCACGTGAAGGCGTCCCTCTTCAGTACTAAGTCATGAGAGTGAAGAGGGTAATCTCATCCCCTCCTGTACACAGATTAGCTTCTTGAAATTCTCTCACGTTCGTTTCTTCTTTCTTGTTCCTGCAGACGATTTTGTTCAGTTTAGGAGAGGCTTTCCGAAGTAGAGGGGGTACAAAGGAGTACAAAGGAAAGCAAACAACAGCAACAGACTTGTTGGTCCTTTCGTGGCTGTTTGGTATAGGGAACGCTGGATATAGCTTTCTCTGACCCCTTCCTTGCAAAAGATCTCCCCTACGATGAATAGAATCGTCTAGAGGTAGCAGGAATAAGCCAGTATAAATTGTCACTTGCTTTATGGGAAAAAAAAATAAGTCTTCGTAAATGGACGCGAGTAATGTTAAAATAAAAACTGACGTCTTCACTCCGATGACATGTTTCCTGCTTTGGCTTTGCAACCACCAGGAAGTTTTTATTTGTTTATTATCAGAGACTTTTCGTGGTGCAGGGGAGGGGGGCCTTCACGTGGTGGCACCGATATGACTGCGTGACTCGGCTTCTAGTTATACACGAGTCCCTCAGTTCACTCCCTATCCACAATAAGGAGGATGGTGGACTGCAGGAAAAGAGTAACTTCAGCTTACAGTCCACTGGGTTCACGTCCTGGTGAGCCTGGGGTTGCAACTGCCGCTACTGCTAGAGGCTTTTCGATCCGGAGGACTTCCCTTCATTAACCTCTTCGATACGAGAGGCCCTTCTTAAGCTGAGTAAAATCGTCTTGAATTTGTAAGATACTAAATACTTATTGAAGTTGATGGGTTCGGGGTTGTTCTTGCAATACCCATAGGCTCATCTGAAATGTGAACCGGGTGGATTGCAGGCTTAAGTTGCCCTTCTCCTACAGTCCACCATCCTCCTTCCAGGGGATAGGGAAGGGTTAAGGGGAAAAGTAGTGAATGAAAAAAAAAAAATCCTGTGTTTTCGCCCGGGATCGAACCGGGGACCTTGCGCGTGTGAGGCGCACGTGATAACCACTACACTACGAAAACTTAAGGAGGATTGGGAATTGAAGGTAGACTGTAAGAGAGAGAGAGAGAGGTGGTGGGGAAGGAAAAGGGAGACATCTGAAATTAGCGGAAGGGGAGAAGGAAGGAGAGGAGAGAGAAAAAAAAAGGGGAGGGGGAGAAGTACCTGTAGGGAGGGGAGAGAGAGAGAGAGATTTTAAGAGTGGAGTTAGACACGTAGGCAATTTAGGAAGCAGGGGAGGGAGAAGGGAGAAGAGACAGGGGAGGTAAAATATTGGTGTGTGTTTTGAGAGCGAGAGAGAGAGAGAGAGAGAGGAATGTGAAATAGGGGAGAGAGCATTGACCCTGAGACTGGGAGTGAGCGAGAGGGAGACTCCGGGACGAAGGCTTGAGGAATGTATGGGCACAAAAAGTGAGAGAGGGAGGGAGAGAGAGCGGGGGGGGGGAAGAGAGAGAGAGAGGGGGGGGAAAGAGAGAGAGAGAGAGAGAGAGAGAGAGAGAGAGAGAGAGAGAGGATGATTTTTTTGTTTTACCTCCAGACGATTTTATTCACGTTGCAAGAGACTCTTGGAACTGGAAGGGTTAGTTGTAGCCTCACGGATGTTTGAGGTCTTTTCCAAGTTAAATAAAATCGTCCTGAGATGCAGACGTTTAGCAAAAAAAAAAAAAAAAAAATAGTAAGGACGTCATCGTAGTGGAGAGAGAGAGAGAGAGAGAGAGAGAGAGAGAGAGAGAGAGAGACGACCACGTGGCTACCGCATGTGGGTGAGGCAAGGAAGGGTAGCAGGAGGGTAGGGAAGGGAGGGAAGGGGATACAGGAGCCGGCCCAGGCCAGACATAAGCCAGACACAGGGCGAGGCAGGTGGCAGGGGGGTGGTAGGGCTGGTAAGGGGGAAAGTAGGAGGGTAAGGGGTGGTAAGGGGTATTGAAGGGAGGGCAGGGTGTGGTTGGTAAATGTGGTGATGGGGAAAAGTAAGAGGGGGTAGGGTTGAGATTGTAGGGGTGGTGAGAGGCAGGGTAGGAGGGAGCGAGGTGGGCAGGGAGGGGGATGGAAGGACGGGGCAGGGTGTGGGCGATGACAAAGTATCAAAAAGATGGCAGGGTGCAAGGAGCATTGGCCTAAAATTTCAAGGTGGAGTTAACAGGATGCGAAGAAGATGGAGGAAGGACGGCAAGGTAGAAGGGGGGTAAGGGGATAGTAGGGTGGAAGAGAATGGTAGGGGGCTTGGACTTAGCAGAGTGGAAGGAGTTGGCAGGGTGCAAAGGTATGGTAAAGTGAATGGTAGTGAAATGGCAGGGTGGTGACGGACAAGGGGACAGCAGAGTGGAAGCTGGCAAGGTTGAAAGGGCGTGGCAAGGTGGAAGAGAATGGCAGGGAAACAGGGGGCAAAGGGACAGTGTGGGAGAGAGGTGGTAGGGTGGGTGGGGATGACAGGTGGAAGGCAGTGAACAGCAGGGTGGCAGCGACGGTCTGGCTTCATTTACTTAACACGTAAAGCTTAATGAATTGTTATTTCAGCTTCACATACTGAGCGAGCGAGCCAGAGAGAGAGAGAGAGAGAGAGAAAGGCACGTGGTCAAACTTAAGAGGCCAGGAGAGAGGGGAGTCACAATTGATAAGACCTTGTTTAGAGAGAGGTACACGCCTGGATACACAAACCACACCCGTCTTCTGGTCCTTGCTGGGTGGTCACTCCTTTATTCTTAAATTATGGAAAGTTATGAGAAAGACAGCAAAGCAGATGGCTCACCCCTACCCTCCAGGCCCTCCACCAGTATGTCAGGGAGAATAGAAACGCACTAAGGAAATCTTGTATGATTGAGGAAATGTAGTTCCTAACAGATAAAAGAAAAAAAAGCTTGTTACTAATCATAATTTTTTTTCTCACGTTTTCATTTATCTGATGATGATGATGATGATGATGGTATTATTATTGTTATTATTATTATTTATTATTATTATTATTATTTTTATTATTATTATCATTATTATTATTTAGAATTTATTTGTTTTTTTATGTATTTGTACGTTATCTGTATCATGTTTATAGCATTTACTTTATATAGTTGCAAGTGGACTATTTTGTACATATATATATATATATATATATATATATATATATATATATATATATATATATATATATATATATATCTATCTATTGCCAGACGCCTCAATCCCGTTTGGGGTGGCCACAAACAAATCGCCTCCAAGTCGCCCTGTCCCCTGCCATTTCACTGCCCTGCTCCCAACTCACACCCCCTCGCTCATCTACCTCTCCACTCCATCCCTCCATCTCATCCTCGGCCTCCCCTCCTCTTCCCCCCTCCACCTCACTCACATACACTCTCTTCGTCAGTCTTTCACCCTCCATCCTCTTCACATGGCCAAACCACCTCAGTGTGTTCCTCATAACACTTCCTATCACATCCACATCCACACCACAACGCTCCTTTATATCCTCATTCGTCAGCCTGTCTCTCCACGTGACTCCACAGGCTCCTCTTAAATAACTCATTTCCACTGCTCTCACTCTTGACTTGTGTCCTTCCAACAATGTCCAAGCTTCACTTCCGTACGTTAGAGTTGGTATCACAATACTGTCATGTAGTAACTTTTTCACTTCCGTGCTCACTTCCCTGTTTCTTATCACTGCTTTCAAGGAACCAGCAATCTTTCTTCCCTGCTGTACCCTTTCAAGCACTTCACCCTCCAAACCTCCATCCTTACTCATCACACTACCCAAATACTTAAACGTACTCACATTTTCCAATTCCTCACCATCTAACCTCGCTGTACATTCACTAACTTCACCTCTCTCAAAGACCATCACTTTACTCTTCCCTACATTCACCTTTAGGTTCCGTTTCTTACACACTCTCTCAAACTCATCCACCAAGCCTTGCAGCTCCCCTTCGTCTTCACTCAACAACACAGTATCATCTGCAAACAACAGAACAGGGTTTTCCAAACACTATCCTCTCTCACCAGGGCCACTCCAACATCCACTACCCTACCTTGTACCTCTTTTATTACCCCATCCATGTACAGATTGAACAACCATGGAGACATGACACATCCCTGTTTCAAACCAACTTTCAAAGAGAAAAATTCACTTAGTTCACCATCCACACGCACTGCAGCCTTCGCACCATCGTACATACTCTTCACAGCATTCAACAACTTCCCATCTACTCCATATATTCTTAACACTTTCCACAATCCTTGTCTATCCACCCTGTCATATGCTTTCTCCAAATCCATGAAAGCCGCATACAACTTCTTTCCCTTCTCTAGAAACTTTTCCACTAAAGATCTAAGAATGAATATCTGATCTACACAACCTCTTCCCTTCCTAAAGCCTCCCTGTTCTTCTCCAACTAATTTCTCTGTTCTTTCTCTAACTCTGTCTATAAGTATCCTACCATACACTTTTCCTATTATACTAAGAAGACAAATGCCCCTATGATTACCACATACTTCTTTTTCCCCGTTTCCTTTGTACAAGGGAATAATTATACCTGACTTCCAATCCTCCGGGACTCTACCTTCCTCCCAGGCCAATCTGCACATCTTCCACATCCATTCTACTACTATCTCTCCCCCATGCTTCAGCATTTCACCACACTCCATCAATTCCTGGGGCTTTCCCGATTTAACTTTCTTCATTGCTTCCACAACTTCTATCCTATTGATTTCTTCCTGTCTTCTCACCTCCCTCCTTCTCCCAGCCATTCCCCAGCCACTTATACTCGCATTACTTCCATCCTCTACGTTCAACAATTCCTTAAAGTGTTCTCTCCATCTGCTCACTTTTGCTCCCTTCTCCACTAGTAATCTACCATTTTTATCTTTCACTCCCCTGCTAACTTCACTTCCACCCTGTCTTACTCTTTTCACTTCACTCCAGAACATTTTCTTACAGTCCCTCCACTTTACACTCAAATTCCTTCCAAATTCCTCATCCACTCTCTTCTTACTCTCTCTCTTACTAATCTTTTCACCTCTCTCTTCCTTTCCACATATAACTCTCTCTTCCGCCTCTCAACTTCTTCCACGCCCCTATTTCTCATCCATTCATTGTATGCTTTCTTCTTTTGTGCCACAGCCTGTTTCACCTCTTCAGTCCACCACGCTGTTCCTTGCACCCCCCTCCGTCTTCTCTTCCTTCCACACACCACATCACATGCTGCACATATTTCTTCTGTAAATATCTTACACACACCTTCCACGTCTCTCATCTGCTCCAATTCATATTTGCCCAAACGTTCCTCCACTTCTCTCTTATACTCTGCCTTTTTCTCATCCTCTTGTAACCTTTCCACTCTCCTTGCAACTACTTCTTCCTCTCGTCTTTCCCTTCTTCTATTCCTCCACCTCACTTGCATCCTAATTCTGGCCACCACCAAGTAGTGGTCAGAAAGTCCACTCCCCCAACCTCTATACACTCTTGCATCCTTTACACATCTTCGCATCCTTTCATCCACACACACATAATCAATCATTGCCTTCCTTTCATTCAGTTCACCACCCACCCTTCTCATCACTCGCCATGTATACCTGTGGATCATTTTATGCCTGAAGAGGGTATTGGCTATCACCAACCCCTCCCAGCACAAATGTCCACTAACGCACTCCCATTCTCATCTATCTCGGCAGGCACACCCCACTCACCAACTATTCCATCCACCTTCACGTTACCAACTTTACCATTCATATCACCAATCAAAAACACTCTCTCATTCCTTCCAAACTTTTCCATGCACACTTCCACATTTGTCCAGAACTCTTCTCTCACTCTTCTAGCACGATCTTGCGTTGGCGCATACACACACACAATCGCCCACATTTGTATTCCAACTTTCAACTTTACCCACACAATCCTTGACCCAACTGATCCATACTGTCTTATGCTCTTCTTCCATCTTTTACTCACAACTATACACACTCCTTCCTTTGCCCTCTCATTCTCATCTACTCCTGCACATATACCCCATCCATACTCCCATTCTCTCACACTTTCTCCTCTCCATTTTGTTTCAGTTATTCCACATACATCCACTTTCGCACCCTCAAGCACCTGGACAATCTCTCTCTTTCACCTCATCATTCGCTCCTCTTACATTCCATGTACTCATTACCAAGTCCTTTGTCCGGTCCTGGGTCGTCATCGTTTGGTCAGTCCTTGTCCGAGGCTTCTTGTTTGTTTTTTAGTTGTTTTCCGGGGAGGGGCACTACTGTATATATATATATATATATATATATATATATATATATATATATATATATATATATATATATACCTGGTATATAAACAAATTATTTATGTACTGAACACGAATATGTAAGGCCTGAAGTGCTGAAGTCAGTCGTACTCATGTAATCAGTCGAGAGCTTACCCACTTATGAATGTATAGGAAAGTAAACCAGTCAAGAAGATGAGTTTGCTTTGACTTCAACACGTGATTTCAGTACTGTTGTGTAGGTAACAGAGTATGCTATCCCACTTACTGCTTGGCGTTGGTGGAGCCTCGTTTGGGTTACGTTTATGGCTGTGCGTTCTGGACCAAATTCCAGTATGTGTTGTAGTTTTCAAGAGTATACAGTAGTTTGTTTGGAAGTAATTGGTAAAATCCATTTCTTTAAGTTGTACTCCATTGCCTCAGGTAGGGAGAGCTGGTACTTTGTGTTGCTATATCTCTGTAAGGCTTAAAAAAAAAAAAATCGACGCTTTGCTAGGGAGAAGCGTAGTTCTCGTAGCCCTTCCTCGTACGACGTATTTCGGAGAGAGGAATTAGGTTTGTAGCTCTTCGTTGCACGAACTCCATTTTAATATTATCGCTTACTTAGGTGGGCATCCCAGAACAGCGCGGCATATTCTAAGTTGAGGTCAGACCAGTCGTATGTAGGACAGCATCAAAGAAGAGGTGTCTGCGTCATTACACTGTTGGGTAAATTTCAGATCAACTGAAACTGTCGCTCCCACGTCTTTGAGGCTTGAAGTGCGTTTGATCTGACGTCTCATCATTGCATAATTGATTTTCTTGGTGAGACTTCCTTTTTAGAGACTCATTTTTTTTTTTTTTTTACATTAAATTGGCTGTTTCACTGTGGTAATTATTGGGTGGTTTGACTGAGGTCCATTTGGCTTAGTTTATCCTTCTTAGCTACGACTACAGAGCTTATTTTTATATCTCCAGGAAATTTAGAGAGAGAGAGAGAGAGAGAGAGAGAGGGGGGGGGGGTATAATACTGCCTGGCGCCTCCTGTTGTGTTCAGGTCCTATAATTGAACATAAACATTATTGTGTTGTCCTGTACCACAACTCTCTCTCTCTCTCTCTCTCTCTCTCTCTCTCTCTCTCTCTCTCAGTGCCATCAACGGCGTAGGATATGGGCAAAGTTAAAATAGAAAGTCCTTGAACATCACCGGTCCAACCCTAGTTAATAATATCAGAGTTAATGTCGTTATTATATTATGATTATGGTTATTGCACAAGGTAATTATCTCCTTAATGAACACGTTAATAGGTCTGCTTAGTTGCTGGGATGAGTTTTGCCTCTTGTAACCGAGTGACATCCTTTAAAATCCATTCATATTCCCACAGATGATTTTTATTTACCTTAGTAGAGGCTGTTTCAGTTGGAGGTGTTATATATATAGAGAGAACCGTAACCCCTTCACTGCGATGACGTATTATTATTTTTTTATTCATACTGCCCTTAGACGATTTCAGGAACGGCCTCTCGTATTGAAGGGGTTCAACAAGGCTACATCTACTGTAATCCCTCCAGTCTGTCTCCAGCTGCATGTAATCGTCATGAAATAGGGTGGATACAATGAAAAAACATGTTTCCGGACTCAGTGGGTAAGAAATAATATGAGTTGAGTAAAAAACACCATTAACCACTTTCACTTCCATGATGCACTTCTGATTTTCTTTTTGGTACCACAGACGATTTTGTTTTGCTTTGGGGAAAATTTTCGAGCTGGAGGGATTGAATATAGTCATCATCAACCCTGCATTGCCATCGGGGTCTCGTAAGCTGGGTGAAGACATTTTCCTGTAGCAATAATAAAATGGAACTACTTCGCCATCGGGTGATTATATGGAAGGAGAAGGTGTTATTTTCGTCTTGAATCCTATAACGTGTTTTGTATCCTTGCCATCTCCAGACAGTTTTGTTCACTGCGGGATGGGCATCTTGGACTGGAGGTATGCAGCCTTAATTAACTCTTTCAGCACTAGGGGGCATTCCAAAGCTAAATAATTTTGTAGTGGCAGAAGTACAAAAAAAGGCATTGGACTGATAAGGAAAGTAATAATAACCGAGGTAAGTCTGGCCCATTAATAAACTTACAACGAACTGCTGGGATAATAGAATAAGTGAAAGTAGAAGTTATTATTAATGGTAGCTTCCCGTCCTGCATTACCCCTTTGTGACGTGTAGGACCCCACGAATGGTCTGCATAAAATTTTAGGAGGGGTGACTGGCCAACGCTTCTAATGACATTGCATGATCAGAAAAACCTCAGGCCGCTTCTGTGGGACTCGAACCAAGGGTGTGGGACTCGAACCAAGGGTGAAGTGATGGGAGAGTAGGACAGACATAAGGGTCCGTATTTTCGTCGGTTAAGGAAGCTCCCGAACACCTCATCCTAAGCGATTTATTTTGCTACATCTTGCCATCCTCTTCTATATTACCTAAATCACTAATATGATCATATTCCGCAAAAATAACGTGCGAAACGATATTAACTTGCCGTATCTAAAAGTAAATCGGTAAGGGAGCTTCTTTAACAGAGAATACGAGCCAAGGTATAAACAGCGAAACAGAAGGTGGTTGAAGTAGACTGGTATCTTGTAGGTTTATTGCATTGTTGCGGACAGACGCTAGTGTGTGAGCGTCCACCCCACAGACTAGTGGCAGTCGGTGGGGCCCGAATCCACCATTCTAGAGCGTGTCGTCCTATTGTGAAGCCAGCACCAAACTAGCCGAACCACTGAATGGTTTGAACAGATTTGTACAGCATGACCTTCACTTGGACTGGCTCAGGCTGACACATTATGCTCTTAGACAACAAACTTCTAGATAATATTATTGCAAAAATTAGAATCAAACCGTTCACCGAGTGTCGAACGTCTTTGTGTCCCTCAGTAACCACTTCACATAACAGTGTACAACACAGAACTAAGAAAATCAGTAAGCTGGTCCCTTCCATGCGCCAGTTGAGTGTTAACTTGCACAGCCAAAGGTGGCCTGATTGCTAAGGTATGGCGTCCACAAGCTGCGATGGGTGATGGGATCAGGGGAGAGGGATGGTACCTACAACTTTGCTGATTTATTGGGTTGACCTTAGCCCTAAGCCAAATAGGTCTGTAAAGGTGAGGCCAGAGCAAAAATTAGCCGACACTTTTCTGCCGGCTGTGTCAGTGGAAGGTGTTACATGAGTAGTTATTATGTGATAAAAATGAGAAGTACACAACAAAAGAGTCTTTGACGAAAGGATACTCAGTCATTTTGGGAGGAGAGAGACTAAGGCAAAACACATATACTCGCAGAGGTTAGTCAGTGAACTTTTGTTCATGGTTCTATACACGATCAAGAACGTATCTTTACACTGGTGATCGTTAGTTTCACATTGAACGTTTACTTCATAAGGCAAATAGTTCTGAATGATTGTTCAGAACTATTTTTAAAACTTAATGTTTTACTAAGTGTTGATGGTAGTAGCAGGCAAACACATACCAGTATATGAAAAGCGACTGAAGAACATATCAGATGGCTTGTCCAGGGTTTTAAAACGTAACGATGGGTAAGTGTATGATACTTTTGTGATCGTGTGTACTATGCATTCTCAAAAGTGGCGAAGATGCTGATACACATTGTCCACACACTGCTGTGCGCAGGAGATGCCGGGGCGAAGGGTGATGGTAAATCAGTCAGCTTGACCTTTACCTAAGGCCTGTTATGAGTGTAGAGTAGCACAACAAATGGTTGTCCGGCCAGTGACATTCAGGGTTCACAGACTGTCATGTGTGTGGGATCTGTGGGTTTGGACAGTAAACTTTTATAATGTTCACTTCACTAGGCCTAAAATTCACATCTGTCCATCTTGAATATTGAGCAACAGGAAGTGACAAGCACAAGGATATGGTGTTAGTCACAAAGGGGTGGTATGGAAAGGATGCAGAGTCGTAATATTGTCTTATCCTGCCGTTAAGTTTCGAGAAATAAACTGCAAAATGACGAAAATCACGGCTAAGTTCAGGTACACTAACTATAGAACCTTGAAAATCACTGGCCTGATGAGTATGTAAAGCACCAAAACGAAAAGTGTGCCAGCTGGTGAGAGAGAGAGAGAGAGCTTCCACAAATAATAAGGAGGTGGGTGTAGGTGGGGCGAGGAACATAGAACTTTGGAAATTGATAAACTCCGTCTTTACAACAAGCCTATCTTTAGTGTAAGGCTAAGTAACAAATGGTAGGCTGGGCAGTGAGGTCTGGCGTCCACAAACTATAATGTATGTCAGGGAGTGGGCCCAGTACTTGGAAATTCAATGGCCTGACCTTTGCCACAGGCTTTTATCTGGAAAGCAACACAACCAGACATGACTTCATTCTTTCTCTTTGTTTTATTATTTACTGTAAACCCGAATGTATCTTTGTACATATCTGTTAGTATTGATCTGATTATCCATAAATTTCTCTGTCCTTCCATCTGTCTACCTTTTCTTCAACTACTTATTAATCTACCTATGCAACTATCTGTCAGTATGTAGTGTATGGTAAATAAACTTCATACCGATCTGTGTCGGTGGTAGCGTTTACTGTGGCAGTGTGTGCTATGGTTGTGTGTTCTGTGACGGTGTGTCATATAGTAGTGTGGCGTGTGTGTGTGTGTGTGTGTGTGTGTGTGTGTGTGTGTGTGTGTGTGTGTGTGTGTGGTAGCATATGCTGTGATAATGTGTGGCGTGGTAGTGTGGCGTTTGATAGTGTTGCCGTACTGAGGCACTGTCTGCTGTGGCATTGTATACTGTGATAGTGTGTTGTGAGGGAGTGTGTGTCGTGACATTGTATGCTGTGACAGTGCGTGATGTAGAGGTGTGTGTTGTAGTAGTGTGTAACGTGGCAGTGTGTGTTGTGGTAGTGTGTGTCGTGGTAGTGTGAGGTGTTTTATTGAAGTTACTGAACAGTGAAATTTTTAACTCCTTACACCATACTGTTTACAATGGCTTTATCGCTGCCGTACCTCCCCAGCTCCCGGTCCCATCTAAGGATAAAGCAAAGTACTATCATTACACCGCACTCCAAGTCCTTCATTACGATTATTTCTTATTTCTTTTGTATTCATGTATTGCTTTGACCAGAAGAATGTGTACCGTTTAGGATTGCCCTCTAGCAGTGGAAGGATTAATGAAGGTTGTATCTAGTCCCTCTAGTTAGAAGAGTGTCCCCTAAGATTATTGTAGTGTCCGGGGGTAGGTAGAATTAAATAAGCAGGACGTCATGGAAGTGAAATATTTACAGATTAGCTCTTTTGGCATGAATTACCTGTGCTCTGTAGGACCATTACATTTCTCTCTCTCTCTCTGCCAGATTTCTTTTCAATCTTGTAAAAAACTGTAATGTGGGTAATTTTGTTTTTCGTGGATAAATTACTTTCGACGTAACTTCTGAGCTCGACACTAACTTGTTCTCTCCTACTCTAACCTTACTTTACCCTTCCAAATTTAACCTAATGCAATTTTTTTTTTTTCTATCTGATGTAACCTAACTTGACCTAGGTCGTACGTCTTGAATTCTTTCCACCTCAGTGAAAATGAGAGAGAGAGAGAGAGAGAGAGAGAGAGAGCATTTGGAAGGAGGCAGAGGAGGGAGGAATCCTATTAAGAGTGACCACAAGGATGAGAGGGAGGAAAGTGGGACGGAGGGAGAAGAGGAGGGGAGAGGGAGATATAGCGCTCAAGTGGAAAAAAACGGAGGAATTATTATGGATAAGAGAGTGTGTGGGAGGTTTTGAGGAGAGGCAGAGGGTACTGAGAGTGGGGGATTTAAGTGTATGGGGTGGGGGGAAGGGAGGGAGAGGGTGAGGAGAGGCTTTGGAAGGAATAATAGGGGAGCATAGGAGGCCTGGAGTATACGAGATGAGAATGGGGAATTGATTGCTGGTTGAGCTGTATTCTGAGAGTTGTAAATCGGATTTATTTTTTGTGCATCTGTGGTCTGGTGAGCTAGAATGCACGCTGTCAACCGAGAATTTGAGTGTTCGATCGCAACCATGGTCTGTTAGTTGACATCAGGAAGGGCATCCTGTCGCAAAGTACTTCACGCTGCAACAAAAACCTCCTAATTAGGGGCAACGCCTTAGCTCCTCAAAGACTGGCGTGTATGACGTAAAACTGCATCATCAGCACCATCGTTATCTATACACACAGGACTGGCGAACCGTACCAGAGGTGTAGCGTTCCATCCTCCACACACATCCCATCAGCCACACAAAGGTTTGAGAACAACAGCTCCCAGTTTTCACCACCACATCTTGTGGTACATCATTGTAGCTAAGGTACTGCTCATTGATTTGTCGGGGAATGACCTGCCCTCATCCATGCTGCAGGGATTAGCGAGGCAGGCTTTTGGAGTGTAGACTGAGAGGTGTTTGTGAAAATTTGTGTTGGAATGACTGAGGCAACTTTGACATAGCGAATATGCTGATATAACCGTGAAATGTTCACCAAAGCCTGGACTTACTCCTTGATCTAATGGAATGTAGAACAAAAATACTGCCTTATCGACCTGTGCGACTTAATCACTGCAAATGTCAATCATTATTATCATCGTCGTTATCTCCATCTTTGAGTGGGATCCAGAAGTAAAATAAATAATAATGAGAACTCTTATTTTTCTCAGTGGCCAGTACAAATGGACCACACCTCCATTCACTCGTCATTCTCTTGTTCCCTGGAATGCCTTCCTACTCTTTCACAGATGCCTAAGCTGCACTACGCGCCGACACTGACCCCTCCATCACTACCCAGCTTTTGTGTTGTGGGCTGAATTGACTACGATAACCCGTTCAGTACGAGGAGTTACCCTTGTTATGGTGCCACAGACTCATCTGAAACGTGAACCCGATAGACACACACTCTCTCTCTCTCTCTCTCTCTCTCTCTCTCCCTCGTTCATTCCCTTCCCCTCCACTCCCTTCCCTTTTCCTGCCGTCCACCATCCTCCTTTCGGGGTATAGGGAAGCAGTTGAAGGACGTTTTTATAACCAGGTAGTTGGGCCGCCGGGTTATATCGGTGTCACCACATGAAGGCGACCCTCTCCAACACCCTTATTAATGCAATCGCTGAGTGATAGGAAAAAACAAACGAAATACATATGTCATCGCAGTGAATGGGTTAATGGACATTGTTTTTTTCATTCCTCCAATTAGAGAGGTCCTTGAAAAACAATAAAATCGTCTGGTGGTAGCAAGTGTAAATGAAAGATGTCATCTTAGTGAAGGGGTTGATACTCTGGCGGCCTAGTTGGGTTTGTCCGGGGTTATTCATTCATTCATTCATTTTTTGCTGTTGGTTTAATGTTTCTGTGTCAATTATGTCCTTGGTTCAACCCCTTCCAGACGATTTTACTCAGCGACTAGAGGGATTTACGTGAACTGGAGGCCTTCACTAATTCCCCCATTAAAAGAGGCTGAATAAAATCGTCTGGAGTAGGCAGGAATAAATTAAACAAGTGCTCAGCCTTAATGGGTTTAATATTAGTGGCCGGGGGATATATTTTTTGGTTATTAGATTGCTCATGGATCGTGTGTGTGTGTGTGTGTGTGTGTGTGTGTGTGTGTGTGTGTGTGTGTGTGTGTGTGTGTGTGTGTGTGTGTGTGTGTGTGTGTGATGTATATTTGTCATTGGGTACGTACTGCGGCGTAGGGTGGGAGTGGTGTTTGGTTAAGGGTTTCTCTCTCTCTCTCTCTCTCTCTCTCTCTCTCCTTCCATTCCCCTCCCTTCCCTTCCCTTCCTTACTTTACCCTTCTCTTCCCTTCTCTTTCATCCTTTCTTTCCCCTTCTATTTTTCCTTCCATCCTTTCGCACTCTCCCCTTCGGTTCCTTCTTTCCCATTGCACTCTCCCTTTCCATTCTCTTTTCCATCGCACTCTCCCCTTCCATTCCCCTTCCCTCTTTCTCAATTTCTCTCGCTCCCTCTATTCCTCCCTCTTCTTCTCCCCCTCCCTTCTCCTCCCCTACCATCCCCTCCCCCTATGATAGGTAAGCAGAGTTCAATATGTGCATTTCATAAATTTCAGTGTTGACATAATTAAAGCCAGGTATAGGGAAGGGCAGGTGTGGGGAAGGGGAGAGAAGGGAGAGAGGAGAGGAGGAGGGAGGAACCGAGAGAAGGGAAGGGAGAGAGGGGAGGAGGAGGGAGGAACCGAGGGAAGGGAAGGGAGGGACGGAGGAAGGGAAGAAGGGAGGAACCGAGGGAAGGGAAGGGAGGGACGGAGGAAGGGAAGAAGGGAGGAAAGGCAAAGGAGGAGGAAGGACATATGGATGGAAGGGAATGAAAGTGGAAGGATAGGAAGGACGAGAAACGAAGGGAGGAAGGAGAGGTAGGCAGGGAAAGGAAGGAAAACAAGGAGGAAGGAAAGAAGGAAGAAAAGAGAAGGGAGGGAAGATAAAAAAGAGAAGGGAGAGGGGACGAGAGGAAAGTAAAAGATAGAAGGGAAAAGAGAGGAGGGGAAGGGAAATACAGGGAACGGAAGGGAGAATGGGGAGAGAGAAGGGAGAGTAATGAAAGGAAGGAGGAAGAGGAGGAGAAGGAGGGAAAGGGTTAGTGAGTGTACCTGGTGAGATAAGGTTGGTAGGTAGACAGGTTATGTACGTAGGTAGGTAGGTAGGTAGGTATATATGGTGGTGGACTGGTTGGTAAGTAGGCAGGTACATGGGTTGGTTGATAGGTAAATAGGTTGATCAGTGGTAAGAGGGAAGGTAGGTAGGTAGGTTGGTTGGTTGGTTGGTTGTAAGAGGGAAGGTAGGAAGGTAGGTAGGTTGGTTGGTTGGTTGGTAGGCAAGTATGCTATTAATTGGTAAAAATGTTTGTGAGTTAGTTGATTAGTAGGCAGGTAGATAAGTAAGTTGATAGATTGGTAGTTGACAGATAGGGAGGTTGGTTGGTTGATAGATAGATAAGAAGATTAATAATAGGTTAAGAGTGTAGGTCGTATGTTAGTAGGTTGATTTGTAGGTAAGCAGACAGACAGGTAAGTATATTAATAGGCAGGCAGGCAGGTAGGTAGATAGGTAAGTAGGTAAACTGGTAGGTTGAAAAATAGGTTAGTAGCTAGGGATGTGGATAGATAGATAGATAGAGACAGATAGGACTGGTAACTAGGTAGGTAGGTTGGCAGATAGGTTGGTAAGTAGGTAGGTAAGGACGTTGACAACTGGTAAGAACATAGGTTAGTAAGTAGCTAGGTTAGTAGGTTGATATGTAGGTAGGTAGGCAGTGAAACAGAAATGTTAGTATAATTAGGGAAATCTATTAGGTAAGAATTTAGATAGTTATGTTACGTAGGTAGGTAGGTAAGTAGGTAGGTATTCAAGTGTTTTAGGGGGTAGGTGGTGAACAGGTAGGTCAGTATTTTGAAAGATATTTGTTGTTGGTAGGTAGATAGTTAGGAAGGTCGGTAAGTAATCAGGTTCAGTTTGTATGTATTCTGGTAGGTAGGTCAGTAAGAATGTGGGTACTTAGTTTAATAGGTAAATATTTAAGTTATTTAATTATTCACTTATTTATTTATTCCTTTTTAGGTAGATGGTGACTATTGATGAGGCTAGAAGTAAACCCCTTGAGTCCGGTGATTTTTTTAAAATCTTCCAGCTGTCAAACGATTTTATTCATTCGAGGAGAGCCATCTGGCGTTGGAGGGATTAATAAAGGTTGTATCTAACCTACTGCTTTTAAAACGCCTATACTAAGTTGAATAAAATTGTCTGGCGGTAGGGTGGTTGATGTGCTGGTAAGTGGAAGAGTCGTAGTATTGGTGAAGAAAGTGATGGAAATGATGGAAGGAAATGAAGAAAATTGATTTTGAGAAAGAAAATCAAAGAAAGTTTAAGAAAGCAAGGAACACTGCGGAAAAAATTCAGGAGATAGAACTGAGTGAAAAAAAAAAAAAAAGGAAGCAGTGAAATGTTAAAAACTAAAGAGTTAAGAAAAGACTGTAGGAAGTGAAGGAAGGAAATAAAACAAAGGAATGAAAATAGAAGAGGTTATGTATATATATATATATATATATATATATATATATATATATATATATATATATATATACACAGGAGAGAGAGAGAGAGAGAGAGAGAGAGAGAGAGAGAGAGATGTAAGAGAGAGAAGATGGAGGAAAGACGGAGGAGGGAATAACGGAGAGAAGGAAGGACGGTAGAAAAGGAAAGTTAGTGAAGAACGGAAACGAATGAAGACGAAAGAAGATGAAAGGAGGGAGGGAGAGTGAGAGTGAAGTGTTAGTGAGTGTTGGAATGAATGAGGCAGGTAGGAAAGTAGGCCTAAGTATTTTTAAAGTGAGTCTGGCATAGGCCTAAGGTTGCAAGCCATTTAGTTCACTGCCCTCCATTTAGACTACTGCTACCCCTCACCCACCCTCCTACCCTACCTACCCCGTGGCACCGAGGGAGGGGTGAGGGGGAGGACGGGAGGGAAGGAAATGAGAGAGAGATGGGGAAGGGAGGAAAGGAGAAAGAGAGAGAGAGAGAGTAGGGAGGGCGGAAGGTAGAGAGGGAAGGAAGTAAGAATGAAGGGAAAGACGAAGCAGAGGAAGACAGGGAGGGCTGGAGGAAGGGAGAGAAGGGGAAAGAAAGTAGACAGGGAGGAAGAAAAGGGGGAGGGAGGGAGACATGGGAGAAAGATAGAGGCAGGGTGGGGAGAAGGTAGGTAGGCACGTAAGTAGGTAGGGAAGGAGGCAGACAGGGGTGAAAGAGGTAATAGGGAGGGGAGAAGGTAGGGAGGGAGAGAGAGAAAGGGGAAGGAGGTAAGAAAGGAGAGAAAAAAGGGGTGAAGGAGAAAGATAGGGAAGAGAGTAGGACGGGGGGGGGGAGAGAAGGAGGTAAGGAGGAAGAGAATAAGGAAGGAGGGAGACAGAGAGAGAAGGAGGTAGGAAAGGAGAGAGGAAAGGAGGGACGGAGATAAGGAGAGAAAAAGGAAATATGTAGACGGAGAAAGAGAAGGATGAGAGAACAGAGAAATTGAACGGGAGGGGTGAAAGGAGGTAGAGAGGTAGAGAGAGAGAGAGAGAGAGAGGAGGGGAGGAAATAAGGAAAGTGTTAGGGGGAGGGAAGGAAAGGAGGAAAGAGAGGTAAAGGAGATTCAGAAGGAGACATTGAGGGAAGGAGGGAGAAGAGGAGGGAGGGAGGGTGGAACTTACGAGAGTAGGGAAGGAGGCATAGATGGAGGGAGGAGGGTAGAGATGAAAGAAGAGACAAATGGAAGGAAGTGGAAATAAAGAGGGAGAAAAGAGAGAGGAGTAAAGAAGGAAAAGAAGCAAAGAAAGGAAGGAGGGAGGAAAGGAGGGAAGAGAGTAAGAAATTAGGAAGAGAAGGAGAGCTGAGAGTAAGAAAAGGTGAAAAGGAGAGAATAAATTAAGGAAGAAGGGAAAAAAGTAAGTAAAGAGGAAGAAGGTAGAGAAGTAAGTAAGGAGGAAGGAAAAGGGAAGGAAAGTACATTGAAAGATTGAAGAAAGTAAGGAAGGAGAGAAAGAAATTGGAAATAAGGAAGAAAAGGAGGGAATTTCTGAAGTAAGGAAGGATGGAAGAAATCAAGGAAGGAGAGAGAGAGAAGTAAAAAAGGAGAGGTAGGCGTGGGAGGATGTGACAAAAAGATTTCTAGGTATTTCTCGCCCTACTCAGTAACGCCCCCCCCTCTCCATCGACACGCCACCCTCCCTCATATACCACTCTGGAAGATTGACTAGGAGAGTGTATGGGTCTTGTGATTGGAAGTAGAAGAAGCGGTGGACCAAGAAATAGGAAAGGGGACAAGATGGTGTCTCGTGGGAGAGAAAGGATAGTCACTGGATATAGATAGCAAATGCCTTATGGTTCACCCCTGAGGATAGATTGATAGCAAATAAATAAATAGACAAAGACATAGATAGATAAATAGATAGATAGGAAGGTTGATAGTTCGGTAGGTATACATGGTAGGTAGACAAATAGATAGGCAGCTAGATAGATAGGTTGGTAAATATAAAATAGATAAATACGTACACCGTAGACTTTGGTAGATTCGAACTCTTTCTCTGATGTTGCGCGAAGGTACACTGAGATGAATGTTTTATTAATTTTGCTGATCTGATGGCATTATACAGGAGTGAGGAGACCAGACATCTGTAAGGTAAGGTATAAACACTCACGGGTGGGATAGAGAGGAACTTGACATGCTGGTGGATGATGAGTGGCGGAAAAGAGTGAATGATAATAAATGTGCCTGTTCATTTATCTCACAGTGCATGTTTATGTTTGGCAGTTTTAAAGTCTGATAGAATGAAAGTTATTGTATTTGCCAATTACATTTGCACCGAGCGATGACAGAGGTGTGGAAGATAAAGAAAAATTATTTAGAATTAACGAGGCTGAGCGATAGAACCCATGCCGAGAGAGAGAGAGAGAGAGAGAGAGAGAGAGAGAGAGAGAGATTGATGGCATGAAGGGAAGAGTTGGTGTGGGTCCTGTAAGTGGTTCAATGGATCTTTTGGTGTGCGAGGAGAAAATGGAAATGGACGTTAGCTGAAGGATATCAAAGACAGAGTTGTGCGTAATTACAGGTGTTCGTATTTTAAACTAAACAGGTGAATACAAAAATGCGAATGATAATGATAAGAGGGATTGGTATTGATAAAAGAGACTGCAGTGAATCTTGACTGGAGCCTAGTTGATTGTGTGCTTTTACTGAGAAGGATGCTTGTGTGGGGAGGACGCAACTAAATACTGATGCACAAGGTTAAATTGAGAGGAGAATAAAAAACAAGAGTGAAGGGGGAACACAGTTGAAAGAGTGTAAGTGGAGAACAGAAACCAAAGCAGACGCAGCTGATTATGAGGAAAAAAACAGAGGAGGAGGTCAGGTTAATGAACTAGGAACGGATCAGATCAAAGGAAAGGGTAGGAGTGCTAAAAGCGTGCGTGGTGTTTTAAGGGTATTATCTGTAGGTCTGTGAGTTTAACGATTGTCACCCTTTGGCAGTTTTTTTCACGTGGTTCTGTGACAGAATTAATTAAGTGGTACGGCGCTACCTCTTTTCCATAGCACTTCTTCCTGACTACCATAATGAATAAGATGGAGAGATGGCAGGTTTGGACCAAATTTTAGAAGGTTCTAGTTAGAAAGGAACAACATAGTGGGATGTAAAAGTAGAAAGCAGTGCAAGAGATGATAAACAAATAGATGGAGTGGATACATGAAAGAGATTCAGATGAAAGAATGAGGTAAAATACTGACAGAAAAAAAAAAAAGTGTAAAAGATTAGTGGAAGGAACGAAGATGCAGGAAGACTTCAAAAGAAAACTGGATGCAGACTTTCGGAATATGGGAAATTATTTCGAAAAGAAGTGCGAAAATGTCGGAATGAATGTGAGAAAAAAATACAAAATGTGAGAACGATGGTTAATAGGGAAAAAATATATGAAGCAGATAAATAAATAAAAATGATCTTTCGAAAAATGATGAACGAGAATCCTGGGGCGAGCAAGGCGGTGGTAAACATGATTAGGTTGAACGCTGCACAAGAAGGAAATCTGCTTCTCAAGATTGTGTCATTGTCAGGCGTGAAGAAAGCTTTGAAATGACTGAAGAATGGACGTAAAGGCAGCAGGTGCAGAAGAAGTATATGAAGCATGTATATAATATAGTGAAGTGAGTGGAGGGAAACGTGTCACAAAACCAAAGGCGAGGTGCCCGATTGTTCCCTCCAAGAAAAAACAAGAACAAGATAACAGAGAGCCAAATTCAAGATCCGTTCATTTCGAGTTGCCAGGACACACTTCGTTTGAAAGACTGGAGATCATAGGCAGTTGGAAATGCAGACAAATGGAGACAGTTCCAGAGCTGACCTGTTGCATACATGAAAGACTGGGAATAACGGTTAACTCATGCATTACAGAGCTGGACGGAAAAGGGATGAGAGTGTTGCTAGACGTGTGTAGCGCGCCCGCCGTAGTGGTGGAGGGTTGAGAATAGACAAATCAGAGGAGAGAGATAGAGAGGGGGGGGGGTCTTGAACGTTACTGTTTCTGGTGGTATACAAAGCATTACTATTATTATTATTACTCGCTTAAAGACCACCATCGGTGGCCTCCACTCGATGTCAGAAGGTGAGAAATGAGCCGTAACTCTGGAACCGGTGGCCTGATTGGACTGGATATTGTTTTATTCGTCAAGTTAGAGCATTTTAAGGGTACCTTGCTCTAACAAAAATTGCGCCACGTTGCGGCGTTTTTGCTGTTACAATAACAAACCAACCAACAAACATACAAAAATCGGATCATTATAATATAGATTATTATTATTATTATTACTAGTAGTAGTACTAGTAGTAGTAGTAGTCTCACCCACAGTTAAGCTTTACATGAGCCGTAACTACATAATTCTAAAAACCACAGTTTCTTATATCAGGCTGTGGGGGAAAACGTTTTATTGATTTCGACCATAACAGAGGTGAACGGGATATTTTTGTGACATTTATATGGACACGCGTAAATGGGTGAATGGGCATTGATTGGTCACGTGTGTGGTGGTTCTCTCTCTCTCTCTCTCATATGAAGGTGAGAGGAGGGGAGGAAAAAAAGAGGAGAGGAGAGAAGGTAGGAAAGAGGAATGAGAGGGGTTAAGGGAAAAGAAACAGGAAAAGGTGAAAAGCGATGGAGAGGGGAGAGGAGGGAAGAAGAGGATACGATAAGAAAGAAGGGAAAGGATGGTGAGAGGGAGGGGAACGAAAGGAAAGGAGAGGAGAGGTTAGGGAAGGGGCGGGTTGGTGCGAGGGGAGGGAGGGGAGAATAGGCAGAAAGGAGAAGGAAGGGAGGATAGGAGGGCAGGAAAGGATAGGACTGGGAAGGGATGAAGGGAAGATAGGATGTGTGAATGAGAAAAAGGGTGAATGTGAGAGGGAGATGAGAGGAGAGGATGAGAGTGTGATTGAACGAGTGAGGTTGAGAATAACTGATAGTGATGGTGAAAGTGATGGATGAAGGTGAAAATGGAAATATGAGGTGAGAATGAAAACAAGGGTAAAAGTGAGGATGAAATTGAGAGTGATGGGAGTAAGAAGAAGATTAAACGAATGAAGATGAGAGTGAAAGTCAAAATTGTGAATCAGATCGAGGGTGTGAGGAATATGAGAGTGAGGGATGAGAATGAGAGTGAAGGGAGAGAATGAAAGTGAGGGGTTGACCATGAGGGGAGAGGGGTGAGAGTGGGAGGTGTGTAAGGGTGCGTGTAGGGTGGCCATAGAGTCACCATTATAGGCCTCCCCACAATACCCCGCCACGCCATAGGCCTATACACAAATTTTCACCGGCATTTAAAGGCCTCCCCCCAAAAGGCCACCGTTATGCATAAAACCCAGATCCTTTTAACCCGCACTAAATTCCCTTATAAGGCCTACTGAGAGGGAGAAGCCCACGGGAAATTCTTTCATGTCACAGAGAATCACTTTTAAACTAGACTGAGCATCTTCACCGTTGGTCCAGTGCTGGTGTATTCTCCGGTAGCAACTTCACTGGACAACGTGGTGGTCAGGTGGTTAGGGAAATGATCAGTTGTCTAGAAGGACGCGAGTTTGAATAGCCTGACCATCTGATTTTCGTTAGTATGCCATCGGGTCGGTGAAACGGCTCTATAGTGAGGCCTCGAAGCCTGCCTCGCCACTGCAGGTTTGAAATACGAGAGTCCTTTACACTGTGTGTTGTTTTGTTTTCGTAACCCCACACCCCGACCTGCTGTTATGGGGGTGGCAGAATTCTGCATATACAGTGTATGCCCGTCAAACACTGTGTCAGTGTAACCCAGTGCCACCCCACTGCAATATGTCGGGGTGTGGGAATCCCAAAATGAAACGTCATATTTTATGACGGCCACATATCTTTTAGATCAGCAGTGACGAGGTAGGCTTCCAGGCCTCCCTATAGAGGTCCTTAAATGACCTCAGTGAGTCATTACAATTCCTAAACAGATTTCACTGATCCACCACAAAACTCACCGACATTTGAAAATTGCCAAACAGGTAACATGTGAAACTGTGTCACTTCATTCTTGCTATCACCAGGCGATATTCTAGGCGAGAGTTTATATACCCACCACCATTCTCTTCACTGCTATGAGTGCACTGAATAAAAAAAAAAGAAGTCTGAAAAATTGTCTGAATGAAAAAAATTGTCTGAGAAATTGAATAAAAAAAAATGAATAAAAAAAATTGAATAAAAAATTGTCTGAAAAATTGTATGAATAAAGAAATTGTCTGAGAAACTGTCTAAATAGAAAAACGTCTGAATAAGAAATATTGTGTGAAAATTGTGTGAATAAAAAAATTCAGTGAAAAAATTTGTCTGAATTAAAAAAAACGTACGAAAAATTGTTTGAAATAAAAAAAATGTGTAGAAAATTGTCTGAGTAAATAAATTGTCTGAAAATTGTCTGAATAAAAAATAGTGAAAAATGGTCTGAATAAAATATAATCTGAAAAATTGTCTGAATAAAATTGTCTAGTAGCGGTAAGAATAAGGTGAAGCTGACCTCCTCGGGCTAATGGGGTTAATTAGGCAGGTGAATAATGGGCGGCAACGCAGGTAAGAGGTCAAAGAACGAGCTTGATGGAGAGGATAATGGTGCTTGTGGAGGGGGACGGTGGATGCTGTGAGGTGAGGGAAGCGGGGGGGGGGTGAAGGAGAGCAAGGATGAGTAGGAGAAAAACTGAGGTGAAGGGGGGGAAGGGAAGGAGATGAAAGGGAGGAAGGGAGTAAGGGAAGGAAGTGAAAGGGAAGTAGGAAGACTGGGAAGAGAGGAAGGGAGAGAGGAGAGTCGTGGAAATGAACGGAAAGAAAGGGAAGTAGGAAGACTGGGAAGAGAGGAAGGGAGAGAGGAGAGTCGTGGAAATGAACGGAAAGAAGGGGTAGGGAGGAAGAGGGGAGAAAAGAAGGGAAGGAAAGGAATGGAAGTGAGGGAGAGAAAGAGAGGAAGGAGGAGAGAATTGTAAGTGAAGGATGGGAAGAGAGGAAGGAGAAGAAGAAGGGGGGAGAGAGGGAAATGACGGTAGAGGGGAGGAAGGAAAAAAAGGCAGAGAAAGAACAAACGAGAAACGTTAGGAAGCAGAAATATTGAGAGAAATATGGAAGGAAGAGGAGAGAAGATGGGAGGGAGAAGAAGAGTAGTAGGGTAAGAAAGTGGAGGAAGGAGTTAAACATGAAGGGGAGGGGAAAGAAAGCGGAGGAAGGGAGAGGAGGGGGGGAAAAGAGGGGAACGGAGGTATGGGAAGAGGAAGGGGAGGGAGGGAGGGAAGGGAAGGAGGAAAATGCAGGAAGGAAAGGAGGAGAGGATGGGAGGGAGGAAGGGAGATGAAAGGGAGGAAGGAAGGGACTGGAGGAAGAGGAAGGGAAGGTATGGAAGAGAAAAAAAACTAGGGGAAAATGAAGGTAAATGGGAGGAGAGAAGGGACGAAATGAAAGGGAAGGAACGGAGGAGAAGAAGAGAGGGAAGAGAAGGAACAGGGAGGAGCGAAATGGAAGGAAAAGGAAGAAAGGAAGGAAGGAAGGGAGGAAAAGTGAGGGAAGAGAAAGAAATGAGAGGAGAGAAATGGAGGTAAAATGGATGAATGGCATGAGGGGAAAGGGTTATGGTTGTGAATGTGATCCCAGTTGTTGGAGGGAATACTTAGAAGAGAAAGAAGTCGTGAAAATATTATGTGCTGCTTTTGTCCCATGCAGACCCACCCACACGTCACACAAGCACCATTAACCCCTCATTGCGATGGCCTCTTAATCCATGGTATTCCCAGACGATTTGAATCAGCTGAGGATTGAGTTTTCGTATAGCATTGGGTAGCTCGTTCATTAACTCTCTCTACAAGGAGGTTCTCTAAAAATTAATTCATTCGTCTGGCAGAAATGAGACTAAACTGGGGTAAGATGTTTAAGGGAGATCTCTTGTAGGAAAGGGATTTATGAAAGCTATATATATATGACCATCCAGGTGGAAAAGTGTGCCTTATAGAATCGTCAAAAGTAGGCAAGTAAATAAAAAACACATCATCGGATTGAAAGGGTTTAAGGTATACGTATCAGAAACAACTACTGCGTGATTATCCACAGCAAGAACATGATACACAACAACTACAACAACAACAACAACAACAACAACAAGCCAGTGCATTATCTACAGGAAGTATCAAATCGGATATACAGTTACTAATAATATTTCCTTTTAGTGGGTATTGTGCAGTGTAAATTAATTGGATCTGTATGGTGTGTAATATGAGAACTAATACCAATAACGATTGTCTAGCTGCTCGTTGTGTGTATGGCTAGTAATTGTTATATATACATCATCATCATCATCATCATCATCATCATCATCATCATCGTGTGTTAGTTCATTGCACATCAAACGCCCCTCTTTGCCTTTGACCTGTTGGTTGTTAATGTGTTTTTACCATCTTGCCATATTTGTGTGTGTGTGTGTGTGTGTGTGTGTGTGTGTGTGTGTGTGTGTGTGTGTGTGTGTGTGTGTGTGTGTGTGTGTGTGTGTGTGAGAGAGAGAGAGAGAGAGACTAAAAGAGGAAATCAGTAGTAGTAGTAGTAGTATAAGTGGCAGTAGTAGTTGAAACCCTAAGGTAGGCCCATCTGAAGGTGAACCCGATGGACTGCAGGCTGAAGTTGCCATCGTACTGCAGTTCACCTTTCTTCTTTTGTGGATAGGGAGGGAACTGAGTGCCGTTTGTACCAGTATAGCCGTCCACTGGTGCCCCTCGGTTTTATTGGTACCACGCATGAAGGCGTCCCTCTCCATCACCAGAAGGAGGGAAGGAAGGGATAGGGTTGGAGGGAGAGGGCAAGGGAGGGAGGAGAGGTAAGATGGGGGGGGGAACTAACGGAGGAAGGTCAGAATGGAGGAGGGGGTCATGAAAAGTGAAGGAGGGAGGGAGGAAAGGAGGGATGAAAGGAGGGGAGGTGAGGTGAGTGGGAAGGAAGGAGAGTAGGTCAAAAGGGAGGAGGGGAGATAGGGAAGGAGGGGGAGTAGGTCAGATGGACGGAAGAAAGAAAGGAAGGGAAGGAGGTAGGTGAAACGGAAGGAAAGTAGAGAGAGAAGGAAGTAAGCGAAGTCGAGTCAGAGGAGAGGGAAGGAAGGAGGGTAGGTCAAAGGAAAGGGATTAAGGGAGGAAGGAAGGGTGAATCAGATAGGGAAGGAAGAAGGGTGGGAGGGAGGAGGAAACCAAGGTCAGAAAGGAGGGAAGGAGTGAGGGAGGGTGAGAGGTAGAAATGGATGGTAGGGCAGGAGGAAGGGAGAGAGGTAAAGAGGAAGAGATGGACAGCAGGGAGGGAGGGAGGGAGGGCAAGATGAGGGAAGGGAGAGAGGGAGGGAGGGAGAAAGGGGGTAGACAAGAAGGTAGGAACGGAAGTCTAAAATAAAAATGACTCGGGATAAAATCTAGGGAAAAATCTGGTATAGAAATCCTCAATAGGGTATTTTTGGGGAGTGATGGGGAAGATTTGTAGGCTTATGAAGACAGGCTGGTAAATCCCGTAGGCTTATATAGAAATGTTGGAACTCGGGCGTGGGCTGAGGTTATAGGATTTGTTTCATTATGTTGTTGTAGCTGTGGATTTTTATATTACATTTGTTATTGCTGTTATTATTGTTAACATTATTATTATTATATTTTGTTATTATTATTATTGTTGTTATTGTTGTTGTTGGGGTACAGTAATTGTTGTTTTTGGCAATCGTGCCAAAATATATATATATATATATATATATATATATATATATATATATATATATATATATATATATATATATATATATATATAGAGAGAGAGAGAGAGAGAGAGAGAGAGAGAGAGAGAGAGAGAGAGAAATGTGTGTGTGTGTGTGTGTGTGTGTGTGTTTTATTCAGATCTTTATTGGCCCATCAGGAGCATAGGGAGCCGCGACTAAGCTAGGATCCAGCCAATCAAGGTGATATGACCAATTAGAGTTCCCTGTGCGGTATTATGTGAGCAGTAACGCCCAAACACCCTTGGAGGTAAACCCATATGAAACACAGGCGGTTAGAGCGCCTTGGCCCATTAAACCACCAGCCGTCCATTTAGTGATATGGTTACTACCCAACGTAGTAAATTGTGTCCTGAGCAACGGGAAAGTTTTTGGATTGTCAGTCATTGCAGTCACCTGACAATAGGACTGCATCAAGTGAGTGGATGGTGGACATCTCCACTTACCACTGGACTAAGAGGGTCGAAATGAGAATGGAAGGAGTACAGGAAAAATGTGCCTAACCCTTTCAGTTTGAGGACGTCTGTCGTATTTTTCCATGCTTCTGTCTGACGATTTTATTCAGCTTAGGGGAGCAGTGTAGTTGTGGGTGGGTTGGTGAAGGCTGTATCTAATCGATCCAGTTCGAGAAGTCGTTCCTAAACTGAGAAGTCGTTAAACATAGGTCCCTCGAACTCCTATTTTCCTTCCACCCCCTGTTACTCAGGCATCTTTAAAAACCAGCCATTTCCGTCTCTCAAAATATGTGACTCTACACTGAGTGACCTGCCTCAGATCCCATATAATACGTTGGGTGATAACATTATAAACAAATGGACGCCTGGTGGTCTGGTGAGTTAAGGCGCCTCAGCCGGATGTAACCCAGCAGGCCTTATATCCGACGAGTATGTGGGAATTGTTACTTACGTTATACCACTCAGGGAAGTGCAACTGGTCTATCTTGCCTTAAATATCTAGACTAAGTATTCTAGTCCCAGGCCCTCATGCTCCTGAAGGGGCAGTAAATGAGATACAGACAGACATAAAAGATAGATATTTATTTATTTATTTTTTTATTTATTTATTTATTTTTTTTTTGTCCGACCCTGAGCAAAGTCTTCAGGGCCTATCTCAAGGTCGAGTATTCCTCCTACACACCTCCACATGCCACCACTTCGAACACCCACCGTCCATGTTGAGTATATACGGTATATGCTAGGGCTGTCTCATACTGGACTGGTGTACTGGTAGATAGATATATTATAGATATAAGTAGATAGATTGATATTATTATCATAAATCGTTATTATTATTATTATTATTATTATTGTATTCTGAGGAGGAGGGAGGTGAGAAAACAGGAAGAAATCAGTAGGATAGAAGTTGTGGAAGCAATGAGGAAAGTTAAACTGGGGAAAGCCCCAGGAATTGATGGAGTGTGTGGTGAAATGCTGAAGCATGGGGGAGAGATAGTAGTAGAATGGATGGGGAAGATGTGCAAATTGGCCAGGGAGGAAGGAAGAGTTCCGGAGGATTGGAAGTCAGGTATAATTATTCCCTTGTACAAAGGAAAAGGGGAAAAGGAAGTGTGTGGAAATCATAGGGGCATTTGTCTTCTTAGTATGATAGGAAAAGTGTATGGTATGATACTTATTGACAGAGTTAGGGAAATAACAGAGGAATTAGTTGGAGAAGAACAGGGAGGCTTTAGGAAGGGAAGAGATTTTGTAGATCAGATATTTAGTGGAAAAGTTTCTAGAGAAGGGAAAGAAGTTGTATGCGGCTTTCATGGATTTGGAGAAAGCATATTACAGGGTGGATAGACAAGGATTGTGGAAAGTATTAAGAATATATGGAGTAGATGGGAAGCTGTTGAATGCTGTGAAGAGTATGTATGATGGTGCTAAGGCTGCAGTGCGTGTGGAAGGTGAACTGAGTGAATTTTTCTCTTTGAAGGTTGGGTTGAAACAGGGATGTGTCATGTCTCCATGGTTGTTCAATCTGTACATGGATGGGGTAATAAAAGAGGTACAAGGTAGGGTAGTGGATGTTGGAGTGGCCCTGGTGAGAGAGGGTAGTGTTTGGAAACTCTGTGTACTGTTGTTTGCAGATGATACTGTGTTGTTGAGTGAAGACGAAGGGGAGCTGCATGGCATGGTGGATGAGTTTGAGAGAGTGTGTAAGAAACGGAATCTAAAGGTGAATGTAGGGCAGAGTAAAGTGATGGTCTTTGAAAGATGTGAAGTCATTGAATGTACAGCGAGGTTAGGTTGTGAGGAATTGGAAAATGTGAGTACGTTTAAGTACTTGGGTAGTGTGATGAGTAAGGATGGAGGTTTGGAGGGTGAAGTGCTTGAAAGTGTACAGCAGGGAAGAAAGGTTGCTGGTTCTTTGAAAGCAGTGATAAGAAACATGGAAGTGAGCATGGAAGTGAATAAGTTACTACATGACAGTATTGTGTTACCAACTCTAACGTAAGGAAGTGAAGCTTGGACGTTGTCGGAAGGACACAAGTCAAGAGTGAGAGCAGTGGAAATGAGTTATTTAAGAGGAGCTGTGGAGTCACATGGAGAGACAGGCCGACAAATGAGGATATAAAGGAGCGTTGTGGTGTGGGTGTGGATGTGATAGGAAGCGTTAGGAGGAATACACTGAGGTGGTTTGGCCATGTGGAGTGGATGAAGGGTGAAAGACTGACGAAGAGAGCGTATGTGAGTGAGGTGGAGGGGGGGAGAGGGAGGGGGAGGCCGAGGATGAGATGGAGGGATGGGGTGGAGAGGTATATGAGAGAGGGGGGTGTGAGTTGGGAGCAGGGCAGTGAAATGGCGGGGGACAGGGCGACGTGGAGGCGATTTGTTTGTGGCCACCCCAAACGGGATTGAGGCATCTGGCAATAGATACATAGATAGTATTCTGAGAGAGAGAGAAAGAGAGAGAGAGAGAGAGACTCGCCCCACTTGATCTGTTCATCTGTTACAAGATTGTCACTTGAACTCATTATAACTTGGGATTAGCAGATCCCCCCATCCCGTGACGGGGGAGGGAGGAGTTGGAGCGAAGGGGAGGGGGAAGGAGGAAAGGAAGATGGTAGTGGTAGGGAGGAAGGTAGGAAAGGAGGGTAGGAGGAAGGTATGGTAGATTTAGAGGAAGAGAGAGAAGGTAGGTAAGAGATGGGGAAGGACGGAGGGGTGGAGAGTTGGGCAGAGAAGGATGAAATGAAGAAAAGAAGGAAGCAGGGAGGGTAGGAGAGAAAAGAAGGGAGGGAGGGTGTAGTAGAGAAGGAAGTTCAATTTAGGGTGCATTAAGGAAAAGGGGATAGGCTGGAGGGAGGGAGTGTGGAAGAGACGGGGAGGGAGGAATGCTTCAGTTGAAAGGGAAGGGAGAGAATTAGGGTGATGACTGTGGCTTGGTCGGTTTGGCACTGGCTTCCCGTTCTGGGGATATTCTGTAGAGGGCTGGTCTCACTGTCACTGAGTTTCCGGGTTAGACGCACCCAAACACAGTCCACACCTGTCCACAGCATTTAATTAATCACACCTACAAATCTACTTACTACCACTCTATTCTCTTTCATTCTGTGTGTCTCTTATTGGTTCTACATTCCTTTCTACCTCTATCCTCTGCTTCGTCGTCTGTGCTTTCTGACCCCTCGCCTGCGACATTCAGAAGGGAAGGAAAGGAAGGAGGAGAAGAAGAGAGGGGAAAGTAGGTTGAAGAAGTTGAAAGGGAGAAGGAGGAGGAGAGGGGAACGGGTAATGTTAGGATAGAAAAAGGAGGAATGGAGGGAGTGAGGGAGGGTGTAGTAGAGAAGGAGGGAGTGAGGGAGGGTGGAGTAGCAAAGGAGGGAGTGAGGGAGGGTGGAGTAGCAAGAGAGGGAGCGAGGGAGGGTGGAGTAGCAAAGGAGGGTGTGAGGGAGGGTGGAGTAGCAAGAGGGGGAGTGAGGGAGGGTGGAGTAGCAAAGGAGGGAGTGAGGGAGGGTGGAGTAGCAAAGGAGGGAGTGAGGGAGGGTGGAGTAGCAAAGGAGTGTCAGGGAGGGTGGAGTAGCAAAGGAGGGAGTGAGGGAGGGTGGAGTAACAAAGGAGGAGGTGAGGGAGGGTGGAGTAGAAAAGGAGGGAGTGAGGGGAGGGGGTAAGGGAGTGAGGGGAGAAGATGAGGGAGTGAGGGTGCAGAAGTATTCCCCTCACATTGCCTTTACCTCAAGACACCCACCGTTTATATCCATCAGTCTCTCTCTCTCTCTCTCTCTCTCTCTCTCTCTCTCTCTCTCTCTCTCATGCCTTCACCAGACCATACTAATCAGCGAAGGAAGCTTCTCTCGTGGTGAAGGGGTTAATTCGTTCAGTGTGATGTCTTGTATTTTTTCACTGTTGCTTGTGTGTGTGTGTGTGTGTGTGTGAGAGAGAGAGAGAGAGAGAGAGAGAGAGAGAGAGAGAGAGAACTTTATACAGTAGTGGAGAAGCCCCATGTAATGATATTATCACTCTCAGGCTCTAATGACTCACCTGAAGGAAAGGATTAGCGGTCAGCTGAATTAAAATACTAGAGCTGTCCTGGTCATGAGAGAGAGAGAGAATACAGGTTTGATTGCCTGATTAATCGTGTGTGTGTGTGTGTGGTTAAATTTCGAAGGCGTCAGTAAAGACTAAACTAACGTATGGATTGGTTTTGCTGGGCACTTTTTTGGTGGTTCTCTTACTTCTGTGTGTTTCTGGTCCTCTTGCTGGCATCCTCCCTTCCCATGTATTAGTCAGGAACAGGATTTAGTTGATGATGATGATGATGGTTGTGGTGGTGGGGCGTGGGGGTATTTATGGTTGTGGTGATGGTGATGATGGTGGTGGTGGTTATGGTTATGGTTGTGGTGGTGGTGGTGGTGGTGGTTATGGTTGTGGTGGTGGTGGTGATGGTTGTGGTCGCTGTGATGATGGTGGTGGTTATGGTTATGGTGGTGGTAGTGGTGATGATGGCTGTGGTGGTGGTTGTGGTGGTGGTGGTGGTGGTTATGGTGGTGGTAGTGGTGCTGTTGGTTGTGCTGGTGGTGGTAGTGGTTGTGGTGGTGGTGGTGATGATGATGGTGATGATGGTGTGTGTGTTACTGATGGAAACTCTGTTCATGTTAACAGTCTATAAATAAAACCTGGAATTGAATACATTTTAACACCCACTGTCACGTACCTGCCGCTCACCTGAATAACATCACCTGATGTTGGGTGGAATACAATGGAATACTAGAGTTGTGGCGACCATGAGGGGGCTGATGGTGACTATATTAACAGTTTCAGGCCCCTGTGACTCAACTGAATAATAGCTATTTTCTTACCTCCCTTCCTACGTACCTACCGGCCTGCCTGCTCATCTTCCAGCCTACCTCACACCCACCTACTTACCTGCCTACCCACCTACCTACCTACCTTTTTTAACCTTGACGGAAGGGAGAAAAATGGGGCTTATGCACGCCAGGTGTGTGTGAGTAAAATAGAGAGAGAGAGAGAGAGAGAGAGAGAGAGAGATGCGCTGTAACTTACTCAGATTTATGCCCTCAAACTAAGCTACTCCCTCTCTCTCTCCTTTATGCACATGAGAGTTATGAGAGCGAAAGAGGGTAACAAAGAAGTAAGGAAAGAGAGAAGGTACGAGAGAATGAGACAAAGAAGGAGGGAGAGAGAGAAATGTAGACAGACGGGCTTGCAGAATCACACACACACACACACACACACACACACACACACACACACACACACACACACACACACACACACACACACACACACACACACACACACACCTATTCTTCGGTTTGTAATCATCCACTAAATTTTATCAGTATTTCAGTAAGTTGTATTCTTTTGGACTTACAAGCCTCTCCTCCTTGACAATATCTTTTCCATTTTTCTTTCCATTTTCTCTTTCTATTTTTCTTTGTCTTTTTTTTTTTCATAATGATGTTGAATATGCAAGGAAATACTGTCATAGTCGTGGTGGATGGAGGGTACCGTGTTCGTCTCTTGTTCAGCCTTTGCTCCGAATCCAGGGTTAAAGACGGCTATATTTTAATCGCTTCCACTCGATGACCTGTTTTTATTTGAGCAACTACCGAAAGATTATATTAAGTTTAAGGAAGGAGTCTTGTAGTAAAGAAGTAAATGAAGACTTTGTGTAACCTCTTCTATACTCTGCTCACTTAAAAATGGCCTAAAATTGCCACTCTCCGTCTCGAATGCTGAGCTGTAATAGGAAATAAACACTAAAATATGATGCTATTCGCGAAGAAGTTCCATGGAAAGGATGTTGAGCCGCAGCATTGCCTTTCTGTGCCACTGAACTACGTGAAATAAGCCACAAAAGGACGAAAATCTGGGCCAAGTTAAAGTGAATGAGGTCTAAGTCTGCCGAGCTAAAAAAGAAGGAAGTCAGGAAAAAATACTTCAGTGGACTGAGGGAGATGTGCTGGTATGTGTGTTGGTTGTATGTCCTTGCATGTGCTCGCATGTGTTCACACCCTGTCGGTTCATATCTCAAGCCGACACACACATATCACCCACTACAAACACTTCTCGTACGTGGCCAACATGAGGGAGAGCCAGTTCTGTCTTTAAATGTTGCTCTGGGGAGAAGAACCTTATATGGACTGTTACTGTTGACGATATTGCCACTTTCCTGTATCTGTGAATGAACGAAGGAAGGAAAAGAAGGAATGAGGAAGGAAAGGGGGGAGAAAAAGGAGGAATGTAAGTACAAAGTAAGTAAACTGATTTGTAGCTAGACAGGCTTGGATGCTTGGTTAGTAGGAGGGAAGTAGGTGTGAAGGAATGATGTAGGTGGTTAGGATGGAAGAGAGGTTGGTAGGTAGGTAGGTAGGTAGATAAGATGCGTAGGTGGGTAGGTTGGTGGCTTAGGTAGGTCGGTAGGTAAGATGCGTAGGTGGGTGGTGGGTTGGGTAGGATGGTGGATTGGGGAGGTAGGTAGGTAAGATGCGTGGGTGGGTGGTAGGTTAGGTAGGTTGGTGGCTTAGGTAGGCTGGTATATAGGTAGGTAGATAAGATGCGTAGGTGTGTGGGAGGGTAAGTAGGTTGGTAGGTGGGTGGATAAGTAGGTACTTTCCTTTTCCCCAAAACTTCTTAACTGCAACGAGGAAAGAATTGAGATGAGGAGAGAGAGGGGGACTCTCTCTCTCTCTCTCTCTCTCTCTCTCTCTCTCTCTCTCTCTCTCTCTCTCTCTCTCTCTCAACACAATATATACAGCCAGTGTTTACTTTTAGAACTTCACTGTAAGGGCCGTCGTCGAGAGAGAGAGAGAGAGAGAGAGAGAGAGAGAGAGAGAGAGAGAGAGAGAGAGAGAGAGAGACAGGGGGGGAGGGGGAGGAAAGTCACATGACACAAAATGTAAAGCGATGATAATTTTAGTAACTTATTTATGGAAGTGTGTGTGTGTGTGTGTGTGTGTGTGTGTGTGTGTGTGTGTGTGTGTGTGTGTGTGTGTGTGTGTGTGTGTGTGTGTGAAATTTTGCCTTTTTATTACGCTCTCGGACATAATGTGTGGGTCATATATTAGTTCATTTGGTCTGGGTTTCTGTCCATTTGTCTGCAGAATATGGAAAAAAAAAAAGATAGTGGATGGAATTGTATCAGGGTTTACAATAATGACTGAGGAGCATAAGAGAAACAAGTTATAGTTTTTCCGAAAATGGTCGTAGGTCATTGATCAAAAGAAAAATCAACTCAGTTTTGATCCGATTTTACGAAACTTGGTGGACTGGTTAAGGGTCAGCAAAGGGTGAGGTGATTTACAATTGAGGAAAAGCGCATTATGGTAAAGATCACAGGGCATGGTGAAAAATTCGGCTCTATTATGTTTTCATTCAAGGAGAAAAATCTTGGTGGAAGGTTTGAAGATCAGCCAAGGATGAACTGATTTTAATAACAGTACCTCAGAGGTCAGGGTCACAAGGCAAGAACAATTTAAACACTTATGATCCAATTTAGACCAAACTTTGTGGAAGGGCTGAGGTTGAGACAGGAGAAGGACTCCGAGTATGAGAATAGGTCGGAGGTCAAGGTCAGAGGGTAGGGTCAAAGGTTAGCTTAGATCGATCGTAGGGCGCGGGTATTGCACACTTTGGGTACTATTTCTTTCTTTTTTTAATCGTTTGTACTCACTTTGGACTGTCAGTAAGGTTAGTCAGTCAGTTATTCATCATATTCAGTTAGTCAGCATATTCATTTAGTCAGCATATTTAGTCAGTCAGCATAATCAGTTAGTCAACATATTCATTTAGTCAGTCAGCATAGTCATTTAGTCAGCATATTCAGTTAGCATATTCAGTTAGTCAGCATAGTCATTTAGTCAGCATATTCAGTCAGTCACTCAGCATATACATTTAGATAGCATATTATTTTAGTCATTCAGCGAGGAGTGCTATTGAGTCAGTCAGTAGAGTCAGTCAGTGAGTCAGTGGGTCACTCGTTTCAAAAATATTTATTATACCCCCGTGAAGAAAAAGTGAAGGGAGGGAGGAACTGGAGCACGAGAGAGAGAGAGGGGGGGGGGAAGATGGAGAATGAATGAGAAAGATACGGAAGAAGGAAGAAGGGTGAGAAGGAGGAAGGAATAAAAGAGAGAGGAGAGGGAGAGAACGAAGAAGGAGGAGGAGGAGGAGGATAAGTAGAAGAAGAAGAAGAGAGAGAGAGGAAGGCATCTCCTTCTCTTCTCTAGGAATCACTTGAATTTAGAATAGGTTTTCCTCCTATCGTTTTGAGAGAGAGAGAGAGAGAGAGAGAGAGAGAGAGAGAGAGAGAGAGAGAGAATTTAATATGGAAAAGGGAGGGGAGAGGAAGAAAAAAGGATAAGAAAATGAGTGAGAGATGGTTTAGGAATATAGGGGAAGAGGGGAAAGGGAGGGAAGGGGGAGGAAGGGGGGAGGGAAGGGGGAGGGAAATGGGTGGAAGGGAGAAGAAGAGCAAGAAGGAAGATAAAGAAGATGCTGTGAAGAGAACAGGAAGGTGGGAGGGAAGAGATGAAAGAAAGGGGAAAGAAGAGGAAGAAAGGAAGGCTAAGAAGAGAAAGGGAGGGTAAGGGGAGGAATGGGAGGGAGGAGGGAGAAGGGAAGGAAAGAGGAAGAAAGAAGAGGAAGATGAGAAAAGTAGAGGAGGAGGAGAAAAGGTGAGGTGAGGGAGAGAGAGGAGAAAGGGAGAGTTGGAAGGAAAGCAGAGGAAGATAGAGGAAAAGGAGGGAAAGGCAGAATAAGAAGACAAGGAAGGGAAGAGGAGGAAGGAAGGTGAGGGAGGAGGGAAGGGAAGGGAAGGTAGGGAAAAAGAAAAGGAGGAGGGGAAGGAAAGGAAAGAAGGGGAAGAGGAACGGAGGTAGCAGAAGGGAAGAAAGGGAGGAAAGGAGGGAGGAGGAAGGGAGGGGAAGGGGAAGAAAGGAAGGAGGAGGGGGAAGAGAAGGGAAGGGGAAGAAAGGAAGGAAGGGAGGAATCTTGGTTCCATATAACCAAGAGGAAGGGAGGGGAGAAATTTGCATGTAAAGGAGTTTCTCTCTCTCTCTCTCTCTCTCTCTCTCTCTCTCTCTCTCTCTCTCTCTCTCGTGTGTGTGTGTGTGTATCTGTTTATCTGTCTTCATGTACATCACCCTATCTATCTACCTCTGTATACATTTGTCTGTTTCCCTGTCTGTGTGTCTGTGTGTCTATCTGTCTATCTATTTGTTTCGCCTATTTAGCCATCAGTTCTGCACCTTAAGAAATATTCGCCATTAGTTTGTACGCCATGATTTAAAAACCATAAGTAATAATAATAATAATAGTAATAATAATAATAATAATAACAATAATAATAATAATAATAATAATAATATCCCTCGTTATTATTTTATCAGCAAGTTCAGTTAGTAAATGTTCAAAAATATAATTATTAAAATTGGTTGTAATTCTTCAAATATTGTTAGTGTTCCTTAAAGAACCAGTGTCTGTCTTTCCTACAAAATTTCCCTAATGTTTCTCTGTAGTAGTTGAGGTGGTAACGAGTCTGCTGATGACCTACCTACTTTCCTCCCTGCTTCCAATGTTATGTAGCAGTTTTACCACCTACTTATATCCCCTAGTGTCCTGCCTGTGCCCCTACCTACTTTCCTGCCTACCTACTTACGGACCTACTTTCATCCCTGCATTCCCACCCCTACTTACATTTCTTAACTTTTTACCAACGTACCTATCTACTTGCTTCCATTTGTTTTGTTTTTGTTTTTTGACTTACCTACCAACCAACCAACCTACCTACTTACCTATCTACCTACCTACCTACCTACCTACCTACCTACCTACCTACCAGCCCAATAAAACTTTACTTCCATTCTCATTTACCACAAAATGTAAGCGTATTGACCTCTTAAACGACGCAAGAAACGCAACTGTCCCACAATTTCCGAATGAATGAAGCTGACGATTACCTCTGTGGAGTCCAGTTACCGAATTACCGATACACTTAAAAACACAAGTAGCGTCACGACCTTGCAGCTGTAATTCCGTAACCATAAGAGGGTACAAGGAATGGATGGTTTACGTAAGAGAACAGGGAAGGAGGATGACTGCAGTGGGTCGCCTGTCTCATACTAAGCTGCTCCCATCTTTGACCACTTCAGTCTGATATGTACTAGATTATTTAAGTCATTTTCATCCTCAGGTTATTTACTTTGCATAGAGAGACGTTTTGTGCTGGAGGAGTTAGACATGCTTGCCTGCTTTGTACCTACAATTTCTCCATGTCTGCCTACCTACATGCCTACCTACCTACTATTTTTCCATGCCTGCCTACATACCTACCTCCCTACCTACCT
>NC_137015.1:30889630-30909630 GCF_032717465.1 Coenobita brevimanus
AGGTAGGCAGGCAGATGGAGAAATAGATAGGTTAGTAGGAAGACAGGTAGACAGGCAGGCAGGTAATTATGAAAGAAGTAGGGAAGAGAAGAAGGTAGGTAGGTAGGTAGGTAAGTAGGACGGATGAATGGAGAGGTGGATGAATATATGGAAGGCTGGTAGGTAGGAACATAAGTGATGGGCTGATAGGTAGGAAGGAAGGAAAGAGTGTAGGTAAGTAGGAAAGATGGTTGGATGGACGGATGGATAGTTCGTTGGTAGGAAAGTGGGTAGGTTGGTAGGCAGGAAGGAAGGGAGATTGGTAGATGGATGGGAAATTGGTAGGAAGGAGGGAGAGTAAGAGATCGGTAGAAATGGTATGGAAACGTGAAGTAGACAATGAATTAAGTAGGAAGGGAGAGAGAGAAAGTGAGGGGAGCTAGGTAAGGAGGGAGAGAGTGGGGTTAGGGAAGGAGGGAGAAAGGTAGGGAAGGGAGCTGACAGGAGGTAAGGAGGAAGGGAAAATGACTACCAAACTCCCAAACTATTAATGCTACTCCCATTATCCTCTTCACATCTCCTTCATCTCTTTCCTCCCTCCTTATTCTTCTCCCCTTCTCCTCCTCTCCGCTTCTTACATTCATTTCCTGCCGTTCTCTCTTCCCTCCCTCTCTCGCCTCCGTCCTTCTCCTTCCCTCTCCTTCTTTCCCTCTTTCCTTCCCAACACATATTTCCTTCCCCCCTTCCTTCCCTCAACTTTGTTCTTCCTTCCTTCTCCTTCTTCCCTCCCTTCCATACTTCATTCCCTTTCCCCTATTCCCTCCCTCCTCCTCCTCCCCTCATCCTTCCCTTTCCATCTTCTCCCTCATTTTCTTCGCATCTCCTTCTCTCTCCCTTTTCCTTCTGTTTCTCATTCATTTTCTCCCCTCCCTTCCTCCCTAACCCTTTCCTTCAGCCCCACGTTCCCCTTACCCTCATCCCTCCTTACTTTCCTTCATTCCTTCCCTCATCTCCCTTCTTCTCTTTTCTTCTCCTTCCCTTATCTCTCTCCTTCCTTTTCCTTTATTCTTCCCTCCCCTTCCTCCTTCTCTCGCCTTATTTTCTGCCCTTCCCTCCTTCTTTCTCCTGCCTCCTTCCTTCGTTCCCTCTGTCCCTGTATCCCTTCTCTTCCCCCCTCTTACCCTTCCTTCTTCCTTCTCTCCCCCCCTCCCTGCCTATACCTAAGGGAGTTAACACCATCTCAGGAGAGGAAAGAGGGAGGAGAAAGGAGGGAGGTATGTAGATAAGTATGCCAAGAGAGAGAGAGAGAGGGGGGGGGGAGAGGGAGGGAAAGGGGGGTACTTACCTTTTTCTAATAACGCCCTAGGGTACTATTGTCTATAGAGTGTAATGTTGCACCCACATACGAAGGGTGATCAGAAAGTAATGACAGTTCGTGCTATAACATGAAAACCTTGAATGATGGGAGGTAGGGGAGCAAGGAGAGTGCAGAGTTGCCTGTCCTTACGAGTTTGAACTTGTCGCCGTATGCCTGACTATTCTTGTTTTATTGTTGTGAGTGAATGCTTCACTCTTGTTTTTGCTCTCTGGCCAGAAACATGGATTACTCGAAAGAAGGCTGCAGGTTCTACATTTTTACGAGGTGGAAACTGGGAAAGAAAGCAACAGAGATTCGAGGGGAATTATTACAAGTTTATCCAGACACTACTCCTTCCCTGGAAACTGTTTTCCGCTGGATTCGTGCTTTCACAGCAGGAAAAACTGAATTGAAAGATGAACAACGCTCTGGACGCCCCCGGACATCCGTGACCGAAGCAACAACTGTCCGTGCACGGTCCATCATTGACGAGGATCCAACTGTAACTCTTAGGTTCTTAGCCTTGGAGCTTGATATCAGTTATGCGAGTGCATATGACATCGTGCATGAACAATTACACCTGAGGAAGAAGTGTTGTCGATGGATACCCCATTTGTTGACTGATGACCAAAAGGCTGAACGGGTGAGGATTTGTCGTGTCTGGCTTGCTGAATTTGAACCAAATGGTCCAAAACGGTTCTCAGATGTTGCTACTGGAGATGAGTGTTGGATTTCATTCTTCACAACCCGTGACAAGCAGTCAAACATGGTGTGGTTGGGCGATGAAGACCCTCGACCTCAGATTTTGAAGGAAGGATTTCGCAGCCTGATGCGCCTTTTCACCATCTTTTTCAATTATCAAGGACCAATATGCGTGGATGTGATGCCTGAAAACTCCACTATCACAGCCCAATACTACACAGGCCAGGTCCTTCCACAAGTCTTGGAACACAAGGCCAACACCGCACCAACCCGCCGTCGGTCTCGCCTTTTGCTGCACCACGACAATGCTGCACCCCACAAAGCTCGCCTCACTATGCAGTACCTGGAACAACAAGGTATAACTCTGCTTCCCCACCCACGCTACTCCCCTGACCTGGCTCCCTGTGACTTTTGGTTGTTTCCAAAAATTAAATCTGCCATCGCTGGGAAGCAATTTCATCGCATCCAAGACTTGGCACGGACCGTCAATTCAGAACTCCGAAGTATACCGTCTTCAGAGTACCACGCTTGCTTCATGAAGTGGAGAAAGAGAATGGAACGCTGCATAGAGGTTGGAGGGGAGTACTTTGAAGGAATGTGAGTCATAGTTTGATAGTTCGTCATGCTAATAAAAGTTTATGGACTCACTGTCATTTCTTTCTAATCACCCCTCGTACACATACCCCCCACGCACACACACATTCTCTCTCTTTCTCTCTCTCTCTCAACCCCTTCGCAACAATAACGCCTATTTCACATCAGTCAAACTGCCTCCCACACGACATCATTCAACACAACAATAATCAGTACGAGTGAAGGCTGTAATTAATTTTCCCTGCTTGAAAAGTCTCCCCTGAACTGAAGAACGTAATCTGGCGTTGTTAGGAATGAATAAGGAATCAAAAGAGGTCACCGTATTCCCTCTTTCATTCTAAGTTTTTTTTTTTTTTGCGTAAAGGAGTTCAACCAAATTTTACCATACAAGTCGCCACCATGAGTGTTAAATTCGTGAATATTTTTTTTCATGTTATTCTTTCGTTTTAATTTGAAGTGTTTAGTAGCTGTGCGATTAAGATAGTAGTAGTAGTAGTAGTAATCGTAGTAGTAGTAGTAGTAGTAATAGTAGTAGTAGGAGGAGGAGGAGGAGTAATAGTAATAGTGGTGGTGGTGGTCGTCGTTGTCGTCCCAGGCTCATCTGAAAAGCAAACCTCGGTGGATTGCAGGCTTAAGTTGATCTTCTCCTGAAGGTCACCATCCTCCTTTTGGGGGATGGGGAAGTAGTTGAGGGACGTTTGTATAACCAGACAGTTGAGCGACCTGGTTATTCATTGCCACCACATGAAGGCGTCCCTCTCCATCACCAGGATTGAAATATAAAAAATGATTCGAATCAACTAAACTTTAAGAAAATTTATGGATACGGCCCAGGTAAGGCTCAAGAAAATATATGGAGGACTAAGGTGTTGTAAGGTGAAGCAATACATCCTCCTGCAAGGCTTGAGAAGGTAATTTGTCCTCCCACAGCAAATAGCACCTTAGAGGGAGTGGGTGGAGGCCTTAAGATGCTCCAGGGAATCAGTAATGTGTAGGGTTTATTTACCGTAGCTGTAGAATTACCAAGACGAGAAAATAGGAAGAGGAGTTAGTTAATGAGAGGAAATTGGTTTTTATCATTAACACTGCAGCATTATCAACAAGAGGAGTTACCGGTAGGCTTTTATTATCAGTTACTTATTCTATTAGGGCGTTTACTTGTTTCGTTCATCATTTTACCAGACGATGTTATTTAGCTTAAGATTAACTTGTGGTAGTGAAGAGTCAGGGACCGAATCGCCTGTTGTGTAGTCTATTATTCTTTTTGCGAGACGATTTTATTCATCTTAGGAATCGCGTTTGGTACTGATGATTTTTTTTTTTTTTTTTTTTTTTTTTTTTTTTGGTCAGTCAGAAGTTATATAGTGCTTCCCTACCAGTGACTGACCGAGGGTTCCCCATCATGTTGGAAGAAAGTACATGTATCATCATCATCATCATCATCATCATCATCATCATCATCAGAGAACCCAATGCAAGACAACGGCCTTTTTAGTCTTTTTTGCATTCTGGCCAATGGACTGGTTCTACTGTAGTCTTTCCAATCCAACAAACCACCATGTGTTGGAATGCGGTGCTGTGTAATGGCTAAAGGTGACGGTAGGACCAGAGTCATGCATTACACTGCCACCCGGGATGACAGTGTTGGTGTTCACTATCGCAGAGCACCGTTCACTAAGTCTCAAGCAAGCAGAAAGTTGTTAATAAAAATAATGAAGTGAATAAATATAAAAAATACTTTGGTCATTAGGTTAAATTTTTTCTACCTGGATATCCCTGTAACTTTTTAATTTTTAGTTCCGTTCTTTAACCTTCTTGTAAAATTTCCCTTCGGCGTTACAGTCGTGCACGGTGAGAGGGATCAGAGGGTGGGGGGGAGTGTTTGCTGTACTCTCCGTTTCATATGCTCTCTCTCTCTCTCTCTCTCTCTCTCTCTCTCTCTCTCTCTCTCTCTCTCTCATCCTTTTCTTCCAGTGTTCACTCACTCACTTCATCATTCATCCTGCCACACTGTTAGTATAGCCTATTTTCATTTATTTTCAAATATTCACACACATTTTTACTGCCGCTCACTATCTCGCTCTCACATTCACATTCTCTCTCTCATTTTCACGCTCATACTCTCACACTTGTTACGTCACTGTCTCATCACTGCTTGCTTTCTCATTATCTCACTATCATACTATCTAACTTTTTCAATCTCTTACATTCTTTCTCTTTCCTGATCACTTTTATATCACTTAATTGACATATTGTTATTCCTAAGTTATTTTGTATTTGATGGGCGAATATGATTTAGACATATAGATGGATAGACAGATACTGATAGATATGTAAATAAACAGATAGACGTAAATAGACAGATAGATAGATAAATAGACAGTACATAAATAAATAGATAGGTAGACACATGGAAAAATAATACGGTTCATAATATTAGCCAAATAAAGAAGAAAAGAGATGAAGTAAAATAGAAAGCGAAGGGGAGGAAGGGAGAGAGAAAGGGGTGATGATTGAGGCGAGAGTACGAAAAATGAAAAAGGTCGGAGAGAGAGAGAGAGAGAGAGAGAGAAATTAAATAACATGAGAGATGAAGAAAAAGTGATATGGTAAGGAGAATAAATATGAGAGAGAGAGAGAGAGAGAGAAATTAATGTACAGATGTACAGAGGGGAAAAGGAAAGTGTGATGGTGGGAGCGAGAGAAAAGGTTGGGCAGGTAAGTAGATACGTAGGTAGGTAGGTAGGTAGATAGGTAAATGGTTGGCTTGTAGGTAGGTAGGAAGCTGTGTAAGTAGGTAAGTTAATTAATGGATGAAATGGCTGATTAGATCGGCTGGTAGGTAGGGAAGTAAAAGGCAGAGAGAGAGAGAGAGAGAGAGAGAGAGAGAGCTAGGATGGGATTTAAATTAATGTACATAGGGGAAAATGAAAGTGTGATGGTGGGGGAGAAAAGCTGGGCAGATAGGTAAATAAGTAGATAGGTAGGCAGATGGTTAATAGTATGTAGGTAGGTATGGATAGTTAGGTAGGTTGGTAGGTATGCAGGGTAGTAGTTGTCACGGGGTTTTTATAATATCACGATAGTTTTTGAAATAAATGCTTAAATATTTATTTAATTGATAATAATATTGAATAATATTGAAGAGCAGGGACAGTGATTGTCTTACTAAATCAAACAACGATTACTTTACGCTGGCCTGCTTCGCACGATTCTCTCAGAACGAGAATTTACAAACTTTCTCAACAGTACACAGCAGAGACTAATTACTCACAATTGCTGAATTAGTACTGTTAGCCTCTGGAGAAAGTTACTTCACCCCTGACAATAAATAACTAATACTAATAATAATAACATCAGGTTCTTGCTGATGCATTAACTCCTGGCACAACGGATTTTAAGTTAATACAACAAGACTGGTCTGAGTACCAGTTATGAAAGCAAACGTTTATGCAAGCTAGGAGCTATATGGAAAATAAGCTTAATTATGGAGAAATGAAACAAGATTTTACTTTACACTAAGCTCAAGAAAAGAGAACTGTTAAATTTATTGATTACAAAAAAATAAATTTAACGTTACATTTCAAATCAATTAAATGAGACGCACTCACTCACTCACACAAAAGCTAAATACTTACGCCTAGGAAAAACACCTTAACTAACCTCTTAAAACTAGGATTATACAAAAGGAAATACCGGTCGATGAATGCTATGTATCACCCGGGGGGGTGGGAGGACTGGATTAACTGTGAAGTGGAGTTTGGGTACTAGCTGACCTCTCACACTGCTGGCACAGGACCTTCCTCCGTCACAACAAACACTATAATTCAAATCGTGGGAACAAAAGGGAGCAGTGGCCGCATTTTCTAACGGTCAGAGGCAAGCAGAGACGAACAATAAAGAACAATAGTATCGCTCAGTACAGCACTTAGTGAAGTGCATTAAATCGGTCACTTTTGAAAACAGTGACGAATGTTTTGGAAAGTATACCCCGAAATGGAGGGAGAAACGGTTAGCTGAGCGATACACAGTGAGTTTTCCACTAATAGTTCGTGGCTTCTCACAAAAGGGAAATGTCGCGAATTGATTCGTGACAGTAGTTAAGTAGGTAGGAAGGTGGTAGGTGATAGGTCGGTAGGTAGTTTGATAGGTAGCCAGGTAGCTGTGTAATTAGGTAGGTTATTTGGTGGATGAAATGGCTGAGTAGGTCGGGAGAGAGAGAGAGAGAGAGAGAGAGGAGGGGGGGGGCAAGGAATGGAGGGAGGGAGGATCCCCCCCTCTCTCTCTTTTTCTCAAGAGCAGGAGGGTGTGAAGCAAAGTTGGTCAAGTGTTTTATCTCTCTCTCTCTCTCTCTCTCTCTCTCTCTCTCTCTCTCTCTCTCTCTCTCTCTCAAATCAGTGAGAGAGAGAGGGAGAGAGCCCTGTATGAAGACCACACAAATTACGTTGCGAACAAGATGGGCCGGTCATAGAATTAAGAAAAACATTTTATTTCTAGACTCTCCTCTCACCCACCAGACCCCCTGTAGATAATTACCTGTGCAAAATATATACGCAGAAGCAACGTAGATTAAAATGCCAGAAAGAAAATTTTAAAGGAATGGTGGAAGAAAGTACTAAAGGAGAATAAAAGTGAAGCAAATAACATTAATATTACTGATAGTGTTGGTCATGTACTTTATTATTAGCATTTTATTTTCTGTATTTAATTTATCACACGTTCCAGTGACTCACTCTAACCTGGCTAAATCAATCAGACAGTAATTGGGTCAGTACACTATAGTTATCCATCTTGAGAGAGTTAATGGTACAATACCTGAACTAAAACTCAAGCTTCCATGACTCACTTTCACCTGAACAAGAGTGCCCGGGGGTGCCTGGACAGAAACACAAGAGAAGAGGCGACCATGAGAACGTTAAGACATTCACTAAGCTATATCCACGTGTACTCTGAACTAAGGCATACATCACGGAAGGGTAGAATGGCAGTCTGTTTATGTATAGCGATTAAAGGCATGTTATGGGAAAGATAAACAGACAAGCTGGTAATCATTCTCTCTCTCTCTCTCTCTCTCTCTCTCTCTCTCAGGTAGCACAAGAGACGTGGAGGAAAATTGTGCGTCCTACTTTCCTTGTCAGTCCTAAAAAAAAAAAAAGTTACAAAAAGATGATAATCGTTAGGTTGTTATACTCTTTTCACGTTAACTTGGTCTAAATCTGCTCTTACTCCATCATGAATGCTGAGTTCTAACAATAGATAAACACTAGGATAAAATACTAGTCACGAAGAAGTGCTGTGGGAAGAATGTAGAGCCGCAGTACTGTCGTTTTGTCACAGAGGTACGTGAAATAACCTGCTAAAGGGCAAAAATTTGAGCCAAGTCTATCTATCTATTGCCAGACGCCTCAATCCCGTTTGGAGTGGCCACAAACAAATCGCCTCCAAGTCGCCCTGTCCCCCGCCATTTCACTCCCCTGCTCCCAACTCACACCCCCCTCTCTCATATACCTCTCCACCCCATCTCTCCATCTCATCCTCGGCGTCCCCCTCCCTCTTTCCCCCTCCACCTCACTCACATACACTCTCTTCGTCAGTCTTTCACCCTCCATCCTCTCCACATGGCCAAACCACCTCAGTGTGTTCCTCATAACGCTTCCTATCACATCCACATCAACACCACAACGCTCCTTTATATCCTCATTCGTCAGCCTGTCTCTCCATGTGACACCACAGGCACCTCTTAAATAACTCATTTCCACTGCTCTCACTCTTGACTTGTGTCCCTCCAACAACGTCCAAGCTTCACTTCCGTACGTTAGAGTTGGTATCACAATACTGTCATGTAGTAACTTTTTCACTTCCATGCTCACTTCCCTGTTTCTTATCACTGCTTTCAAAGAACCAGCAACCTTTCTTCCCTGCTGTACTCTTTCAAGCACTTCACCCTCCAAACCTCCATCCTTACTCATCACACTACCCAAGTACTTAAACGTACTCACATTTTCCAATTCCTCACCATCCAACCTCGCTGTACATTCACTGACTTCACCTCTCTCAAAGACCATCACTTTACTCTTCCCTACATTCACCTTTAGATTCCGTTTCTTACACACTCTCTCAAACTCATCCACCAAGCCTTGCAGCTCCCCTTGGTCCTCACTCAACAACACAGTATCATCTGCAAACAGTAGTACAGGGAGTTTCCACACACTATCCTCTCTCACCAGGGCCACTCCAACATCCACTACCCTACCTTGTACCAAGGTAGGGTAGTGGATGTTGGAGTGGCCCTGGTGAGAGAGGATAGCCAAGTTAATATGAAAATACAATAGTGCCTGTGTTCCCTGGAAGACATTAACATCAGTAGCGTTCCCGTACTTTGTTCAAGGCACAATCGTTTTTTAATACGTAACTTCCCTGACGTGAGAGTTGCTTAGAATTTTGGAGGGGATGCATCAAGGAAATATTTGTTGTAAAGGATAATACATGTACGATTTTAACACCTTTACTCACGTGACGTATTTTTCGTTTTTTTTCCTGCATTTACCTGATAATTTTATTTAGCTATGGTGAGACCTTTCTTAGTGGAAGAGTATAATGATCAATGTTTCTAATAGCTTTACTGTCAGAGGTTTTCCTCAGATTAGAATATAGTCTGAAGATCACGATAATAAAATAACAAAGATGTCGTCTTTGTGAAGGAGGTAAAAGACAAGTGGTGATTCTTAAATATGATTACGTTTGTGATTTCTACAATATATTTGGGATTTATATTCATTTCATTAAGTGTATTGTAAGCGAAGTAGTATTTGCCAACATCTGAGTTAACTCTGTATACACATAATCACGCTAATCAAATGACGTCGTGTTGAAGTTTATTCCTGCTGCTGCCAAACGATTTTAATTCAGCTGAGGAGAGTTCCCTGGTTTTGAAGGAGTTATTGAAGATTGCATACAACGCTTCCAATTCGAAAACTCTCCTGAAACCAATAAAGTCATGTGGAGACAGGAAGAATAAAATAAAGAACACGTCAAGAGATTGAAAGGGTTGCTGGAAGCTTTAAAGTACTCCTACATGCAAGCAGATCTGGGGCAAATGTTGATTTTTTTTTTCTCTTGACGTCCTGTAGCCTTTTGACTATGTTAAAGAGCTGTATTTGATTCTCTCGTATCAGAGTTAAGGATCAAGATATTTTTTTACCTTTTTTTTTTGTGGTAGGTGGGGGCGCTCACCATCCACTCACTCTGTGTAGTGCTGCTCTCGGGTGTCTGCCCTTTCCTCTTCTCCCTCCATTCCTTCTTTCCTTTTCTGTCTTTCTTTACTTCATTCTTTCCACGTCCTTCTGCCTACGGGTGACTTTACACTCCCAATTTTGTTTTTCTGTCATTCATTTTTTCCTCTTCCTTCTGCTTGTGGGTGACTCAACACTGAGTGACAAGCCGAATGGTTTCCTGTACACCAGGAAACCATTTATTACGCTGGGTGGTAACCATATAACCAAATTATGACGCCTGGTGGTTTAGTGGGTAATTACGGTGCTCCAATCGGATTGAGCCGGTGAAGGTTTATATCCAAGGGTTGGTTAGGTTTATTGCTCACGTAATGCCACTCAGGGATGAATGAGGCTGGTCACTCTCATCTTAAATGTCGGGACCAACTTGCCTAGCCCCGGGCTCCTACGCTCCTCATGGGGCAACGTAGGATGTCCTGCTCTCTCCATGGATTTTTTTTTTTTTTTCACCTCGAGATACTTTTCAAATTGAGGGGATTAATAGAGCCATCATTACCCCTTTCAGTACGAGGTATCATTCCTCAGATGATTAAATGACTGTAGATACAGGAAGAATATGTTGATAAAATACGTCATTGTAGTGAAAAGGTTAATTCAGCCATGTCCTCGCACTACTCGGGGGGCCAAAACTGGACTTCCAATTTCAAGTGTGGTCGTACTAAACTTTTGCATAGCGGAACTGTTTTATCAATAGTTAAGCCTTTAGTTTATGTAGCTAAATCCTGACGTTCTGCATTTCTGTGTGTGTGTGTGTGTGTGTGTGTGTGTGTGTGAGAGAGAGAGAGAGAGAGAGAGAGAGAGAGAAACGGAAGGAGGAAGGGAGGGAGAAGTTAAATCGATCAGAAACTAGTCATCCATCGATCTAAGGTAGGAGAGACAGAGGGAGGGGGGAAGGAGAGGTGAGAGAAGGGAGGGAGGGAGGGGAGGGAGGAGGGAAGGTGAGTTGAGAGGAGGGAGGGAGGGAAGGAAAAGATGAGAGCAGAGAGAGAGAGAGGGAGGGAGGGAGGGGAGGGGAGAGGAAATAGGAAGGAAGACGGGGGAGGAGAAAGGAGAGAGAGAAAAGGAAAAAAAAGAAGGGAAGAGAGAGAAGGACAGGGAGGGAGGGAGGGAGGGAAGAGAAGATGAACGGGGGACTGGGAGGAGATGGAGAAGAGGAGGAGGAGGAGGAAGAAAGAAAAGGTAAACAAAATGAGCATTTTCTGTAATTTCCTTCCCCTCTCTCTCTCTCTCTCCCTCTTCCATGTTCCCATAACCCCCCTCTCCTTGTCCCTTTCCTCTCTCCTCTCCTCTCCTCTTCTCTCTCTCTCTCTCTCTCTCTCTCTCTCTCTCTCTCTCTCTCTCGCAGGCCCTCCTACCCCATTTTTCTCTCCCTCCCTTCCTCCCAAAAGGTCTGCTTCCCACTCTCGCTTCCTGGTTCTCTCTCTCTCTCTCTCTCTCTCTCTCTCTCTCTCTCTCTCTCTCTCTCTCTCTCTCGAGGAGGTCTAAACGGAGTCCCTTTTGTCAACATGCCAGTCTGTGACGAGAGAGAGAGAGAGAGAGAGAGAGTACGCGATGGGGAAATAAAAGGAAATTATGGGATAGAGAGAGAAGGAAATAGGGAAGGAAGGGCAGCAATTGGGAGTGGATAGAAGGAGAGGAGAGGAAAGAAGATAAAAAGGAGAAAAGGAAAATAACACAAGAAAAGAGTCATTGCAGTAGTCTGGTTTGTGCTACTGTCGAAGGATATGAATATGGATGGTATTCTGAGTGATTTAGGATATCCCGTAACACCTCATCCTTAACGATTAAGTTCCTGCATTATCTCACTATTCTCTTGTAGGTTGTTGTTAGAAGCTGTGTCGATATTAACATTATGTAAATACCACACAATAGAATGTTGAGCTGCAGAATAAATCGATGCGGAATAAGTGTTACGATGCCACCAATTGCAGCTGGACACGGCCTGAAGTTGTGAAAATAAAGCAAGGAATAATAGCAGGGAATTAAGTTGTTCCTCGCATACCGAACTTGGCAACAGAAAATGAAAAAATGACAAGGTATATCATGCGGTATAGAACAACTGGCATGGAAATTTTGTTGGAAAGGAGGCTCTGAAAACTTATAGTATGAAACTGTAACCTGGAGTAATGGTAATAATTCTGTCCTGTGTGCTGTGGCGGCAGGGACAAGTTTTATACCCGTCCCTTTCCGGCCATATTCCGTTGTAGCGTATCACGAACACAAAGGAATGAACACCAGTTATTTTTTTATCGAGTTATTTTATTAAGATATTTGTTCCACTCATTCACTTCCATATTCCCAAACCAGTCTTCCTTAGTCCTCTAACTGAAATAAAATGGTCGCATCTTCTAATCTAAATACGTATCCAAGCATTTTTCTCTTGCCTACTTGTTTTTAAAAATTTGCTGATGTTATATGTTTTAAATCCCGTGATCTACTTATGAAACTTTATTTACCGTAAGTTTCCGCAGATTCTTCGCCTGTCTTTTGGGTGTAAAATTTCTATCTATCTATAGCCCGACGCCCTAATCCCGCAAAGGGTGGCCGCAGACAAAACGCCTCCAAGTCACTCTGTCACCCACCATTTGACTTCCCTCCCCCCAACTCACCCCCCCCCCTCCCTCATATACCTCTCAACTCCATCCCTCCACCTCATCCTCGGTCTACCCCTCCCTCTCCCTCCCACCACCACACCAACAAACACCCTCTTAGTCAGTCTTTCATTCTCCATCCTCTCCACATGTCCAAACCACCTCAGTGTATTTCTCCTAATCTTTTCAACCACATCCACATCTACCCCACAACGTTCCTTCACTTCTTCATTCGTCAACCTGTCCCTCCACGTCACTCCACATGCTCCTCTCAAGTAACTCATTTCCACTGCTCTCACTCTTGACTTGTTCCCCTCTTGCAAGGTCCACGCCTCGCTTCCATACGTCAGGGTAGGGATCACAATACCATCATGCAGTGACTTCTTAACTTCCATACTCACCTCCCTATTTCTCATCACTGCTTTCAGTGTGCCAACAACCTTCCTTCCCTGCTGTACCCTTTCACGTACTTCATCCCCCAAAGTTCCATCCTTACTCATCACACTACCCAAGTACTTGAATGCACTCACATTCTCCATATCCTCACCATCCAACCTCACTGCACACTCTGTGACTTCATTCCTCTCAAACACCATAACTTTACTTTTGTTTACATTAACTTTCAGCTTCCTCCTCCTACACACTGTCCCAAATTCATTCACCAAACCTTGCAACTCCCATTCATCTTCACTCAACAATACTGTATCATCAGCAAACAGCAACATCGGAAGCTTCCAAATCTCACCCTCATTCATTAGGGCCACCCCCACATCCACTGCCCTACCTTGTACCTCCTTTACAACCCCATCCATGTATATATTAAATAGCCATGGAGACATTACACACCCATGTTTCAGTCCCACACTGAGATCAAAGAACTCACTCAGCTCACCATCCACTCGCACCGTAGCCCTAGCTCCCTCGTACATACTCTTCACAGCACTCAACAATTTCCCCTCCACTCCATATATTCTTAATACCTTCCACATACCTTTCCTATCTATTCTGTCATAAGCTTTCTCCAAGTCCATGAAGGCAGCGTACACTTTCCTTCCCTTCTCTAGATACTTCTCCACTAAACATCTTAGAACAAATATCTGATCTACACACCCTTTTCCCTTCCTAAATCCCCCTTGTTCTTCTCCAACTAGCTCCTCTGTCATATGCCTAACCCTATCAATGAATATTCTACCATATATTTTACCAGTCACACTAAGAAGGCAAATACCCCTATGGTTACCACATACTTCTCTTTCCCCTTTTCCTTTGTACAGAGGAACAATTATACCTGATTTCCAGTCCTCTGGAACCTTCCCTCTTCCCAAGCCAATCTACACAACTTCCATATCCACTCCACAACAATCTCACCCCCATACCTAAGCATTTCACCATACACTCCATCAATTCCTGGGGCCTTTCCCAGCTTAATCTTCTTCATCGCTTCCACTACTTCCGACCTACTGATCTCTTCCTCCCTCCTCTCATCTCCTCTCCCGGCCATTCCCAACCACTTATACTCACACTGCTCTCACTCTCTACATTCAACAAATCCTCAAAGTGCTCCTTCCATCTCCTCAATTTCTCTCTCTTCTCCACCAACAATCTATTATTCCTATCTTTCACTCCCCTACTATTTCCCCTTTCACACTGCCTTACTTTCTTTACCTCCTTCCAAAACAATTTCTTACTCTCCCTCCATTTCACACTCAGATTCCTCCCAAACTCTTCATCCACTTTCTTCTTACTCTCCTTCACCAGTCTCTTAACCTCCCTTCTCCTGCTCACATATACCTCTCTCTTCTCTCTCATCTTCTCCCCTACCTTTACTCGCCAACCATTCACCATATGCCTTCTTCTTTTGTTCCACAGCTCGTTTCACCTCATCATTCCACCATGCTGTCCCTTGCACACCCTTGCATCTCCTCCTCACTCCACAAACTGCCTCACACGCTGCGCTTATCTCTTCCGTGAATATCTTACATACGTCTTCCACCCCTTCCATCTGCTCTAGCTCATACCTTCCCAATCTTTCTTCCACTATGCTCTTATACTCTGTCCTCTTCTCACTATTTTGCAATTTCTCCACTCTTCTCACAGGAGCTGCTTCCTCCTGTCTTCCCCTTCGCCTCCTCAACCACTTTCTTTGCAGCTTCACCTTGGCCATCACTAAGTGATGGTCCGAGACTCCATTCCCCCACCCTCTCCACACCCTTGCATCCAACACTTGTCTTCTCATTCGCTCATCCACACACACGTAGTCTATCATTGCCTTTCGTTCAACAAGTTCACCATCCATCCTCCTCATTACTCTCCATGTATACCGGTGGATCATCTTATGACGAAAGTAGGTGTTGGCTATTGCCAACCCCTTACCAGCACAGATGTCCACCAAAGCACTACCATTCCCATCTACTTCAGCTGGCACACCCCACTGACCAACCACTCCATCCACTCGTACATTCCCAACTTTGCCATTCATGTCTCCAATCAACAGCACTCTCTCGCTCCTCTCAAACTTGTCCATACATGCTTCTACTCTCGCCCAAAACTCATCTTTCACTCTTGCCACTCGATCCTCTGTCGGGGCATACACACATACAATCGCCCATGCTTGTATACCTACTTTCATCCTCACCCATACAATCCTTGCACCCACTGTTCCATACTCTCTTATATTCTCCTTCCACTTCTTGCTTATCATCAGACATACTCCCTCTCTTGCCCTCTCATTCTCACTGACTCCCGCACATATACCTACACCGTATTCCCATTCTCTCACCCTTTCACTTCTCCATTTAGTTTCAGTCAATCCACATATATCCACTTTTGCATCCTCAAGCACCTGGACAATCTCTCTCTCTTTCACTTCATCATTCACTCCTCTCACATTCCACGTTCCTACCCTCAGAATGTCCTTTGTCCGTTCCTTAGTCGTCAACGTATGGTCCGTCCGGGTCCAAGGCGCTTTATTTGCTTTTTTAGTTAGTTCTTTTTACGGGGTGGGGCACTAACCCACCACCAACCCTTTTAGTCGCCTCGTACGACAAGCAGGGATACTGGGGGAGTATTCTTGAAACCCCCCTACCCCCAGGGGTACTTTTTTTTTTTTAATGAAATATTGCGAGGATTCGAACCAGCGGTTGCAACTGCGTGAGTACAGCAGCTTACCAAGGGAGCCATTTAACTTTCTTAATTTGTCTTCATAAGCAAAGTTCTTGATGTTTTGGATCATTTTTGTCATTCTTCACTGAACAATCTCTCAGGATTTAGTGTAGGGGGGTTTCAAGAATACTCCCCCAGTATCCCTGCTTGTCGTACGAGGCGACTAAAAGGGTTGGTGGTGGGTTAGTGCCCCACCCCGTAAAAAGAACTAACTAAAAAAGCAAATAAAGCGCCGGACCCGGGACGGACCATACGTTGACGACTAAGGAACGGACAAAGGACATTCTGAGAGTAGGAACGTGGAATGTGAGAGGAGTGAATGATGAAGTGAAAGAGAGAGAGATTGTCCAGGTGCTTGAGGATGCAAAAGTGGATATATGTGGATTGACTGAAACTAAATGGAAAGGTGAAAGGATGAGAGAATGGGAATACGGTGTAGGTATATGTGCGGGAGTCAGTGAGAATGAGAGGGCAAGAGAGGGAGTATGTCTGATGATAAGCAAGAAGTGGAAGGAGAATATAAGAGAGTATGGAACAGTGGATGCAAGGATTGTATGGGTGAGGATGAAAGTAGGTATACAAGCATGGGCGATTGTATGTGTATATGCTCCAACAGAGGATCGAGTGGCAAGAGTGAAAGATGAGTTTTGGGCGAGAGTAGAAGCATGTATGGACAAGTTTGAGAGGAGCGAGAGAGTGCTGTTGATTGGAGACATGAATGGCAAAGTCGGGAATGTACGAGTGGATGGAGTGGTTGGTCAGTGGGGTGTGCCAGTGGAAGTAGATGGGAATGGTAGTGCTTTGGTGGACATCTGTGCTGGTAAGGGGTTGGCAATAACCAACACCTACTTTCGTCATAAGATGATCCACCGGTATACATGGAGAGTAATGAGGAGGATGGATGGTGAACTTGTTGAACGAAAGGCAATGATAGACTACGTGTGTGTGGATGAGCGAATGAGAAGACAAGTGTTGGATGCAAGGGTGTGGAGAGGGTGGGGGAATGGAGTCTCGGACCATCACTTAGTGATGGCCAAGGTAGAGCTGCAAAGAAAGTGGTTGAGGAGGCGAAGGGGAAGACAGGAGGAAGCAGCTCCTGTGAGAAGTGGAGAAATTGCAAGATAGTGAGAAGAGGACAGAGTATAAGAGCATAGTGGAAGAAAGATTGGGAAGGTATGAGCTAGAGCAGATGGAAGGGGTGGAAGACGTATGTAAGATATTCATGGAAGAGATAAGCACAGCGTGTGAGGCGGTTTGTGGAGTGAGGAGGAGATGCAAGGGTGTGCAAGGGACAGCATGGTGGAATGATGAGGTGAAACGAGCTGTGGAACAAAAGAAGAAGGCATATGGTGAATGGTTGGCGAGTAGAGGTAGGGGAGAAGATGAGAGAGAGAAGAGAGAGGTATATGTGAGCAGGAGAAGGGAGGTTAAGAGACTGGTGAAGGAGAGTAAGAAGAAAGTGGATGAAGAGTTTGGGAGGAATCTGAGTGTGAAATGGAGGGAGAGTAAGAAATTGTTTTGGAAGGAGGTAAAGAAAGTAAGGCAGTGTGAAAGGGGAAATAGTAGGGGAGTGAAAGATAGGAATAATAGATTGTTGGTGGAGAAGAGAGAGAAATTGAGGAGATGGAAGGAGCACTTTGAGGATTTGTTGAATGTAGAGAGTGTGAGCAGTGTGAGTATAAGTGGTTGGGGAATGGCTGGGAGAAGAAGAGATGAGAGGAGGGAGGAAGAGATCAGTAGGTCGGAAGTAGTGGAAGCGATGAAGCAGATTAAGCTGGGAAAGGCCCCAGGAATTGATGGAGTGTGTGGTGAAATGCTTAGGTATGGGGGTGAGATTGTTGTGGAGTGGATATGGAAGTTGTGTAGATGGGCTTGGGAAGAGGGCAGCGTTCCAGAGGACTGGAAATCAGGTATAATTGTTCCTCTGTACAAAGGAAAAGGGGAGAGTGAAGTATGTGGTAACCATAGGGGTATTTGCTCTTCTTAGTGTGACTGGTAAAATATATGGTAGAATACTCATTGATAGGGTTAGGTATATGACAGAGGAGCTAGTTGGAGAAGAACAAGGGGGATTTAGGAAGGGAAAAGGGTGTGTAGATCAGATATTTGTTCTAAGATGTTTAGTGGAGAAGTATCTAGAGAAGGGAAGGAAAGTGTACGCTGCCTTCATGGACTTAGAGAAAGCTTATGACAGAATAGATAGGAAAGGTATGTGGAAGGTATTAAGAATATATGGAGTGGAGGGGAAATTGTTGAGTGCTGTGAAGAGTATGTACGAGGGAGCTAGGGCTACGGTGCGAGTGGATGGTGAGCTGAGTGAGTTCTTTGATCTCAATGTTGGACTGAAACAGGGGTGTGTAATGTCTCCTTGGCTGTTTAATATATATATGGATGGGGTCGTAAAGGAGGTATAAGGTAGGGCAGTGGATGTGGGGGTGGCCTTAATGAATGAGGGTGAGATTTGGAAGCTTCCGGTGTTGCTGTTTGCTGATGATACAGTATTGTTGAGTGAAGATGAATGGGAGTTGCAAGGTTTGGTGAATGAATTTGGGACAGTGTGTAGGAGGAGGAAGCTGAAAGTTAATGTAAACAAAAGTAAAGTTATGGTGTTTGAGAGGAATGAAGTCACAGAGTGTGCAGTGAGGTTGGATGGTGAGGATATGGAGAATGTGAGTGCATTCAAGTACTTGGGTAGTGTGATGAGTAAGGATGGAACTTTGGGGGATGAAGTACGTGAAAGGGTACAGCAGGGAAGGAAGGTTGTTGGCACACTGAAAGCAGTGATGAGAAATAGGGAGGTGAGTATGGAAGTTAAGAAGTCACTGCATGATGGTATTGTGATCCCTACCCTGACGTATGGAAGCGAGGCGTGGACCTTGCAAGAGGGGAACAAGTCAAGAGTGAGAGCAGTGGAAATGAGTTACTTGAGAGGAGCATGTGGAGTGACATGGAGGGACAGGTTGACGAATGAAGAAGTGAAGGAACGTTGTGGGGTAGATGTGGATGTGGTTGAAAAGATTAGGAGAAATACACTGAGGTGGTTTGGACATGTGGAGAGGATGGAGAATGAAAGACTGACTAAGAGGGTGTATGTAGGTGAGGTGGAGGGAGGGAGAGGGAGGGGTAGACCGAGGATGAGGTGGAGGGATGGAGTTGAGAGGTATATGAGGGAGGGGGGGTGAGTTGGGGGGAGGGGAGTCAAATGGTGGGTGACAGAGTGACTTGGAGGCGTTTTGTCTGCGGCCACCCTTTGCGGGATTAGGGCGTTGGGCTATAGATAGATAGATAGATTATTATTATTATTATTATTATTATTATTATTGTTATTGTTATTATTTTTATTATTATTATTGTTATTATTATTATTATTATTATTATTGTTATGGTGGTAGGTGGTGGCAACCCTCGTCTACTCACTTGATGTAGTGCTGCCTACTTCCTTCTTCACCTTTATCATTCTTTTTATGTGTCTGGCTTCATCTCTTCCTATTCTTGCATCTTTCCTGTCGCGTTTTATGACTCTTATTTTCCTTTCAGGTGGCTTTACATTGAGGTAGAAGCTTAATGGTTTCCTGCGACCCAGAAATCCATTTACAACGTTGGTCTGTAACCATTTAATTAGCCCATACGTGTTCCATACGTTTCAACAAGTGGGCTGGCGGAGGGTTAGTGCCCCTCCACGTTAAACAACAAACTCAAAGACAAATTGCCACCTTGTACGGGATTATGGCGTCTTGCTATAGATAGACAGATAGATTATTATTACTACTTTTATTCTTAACGAAATTACGGTCCACAGTTCAAAATGTAAGCACACTGAAACAGGATAAAGCTATGGTAGTATTACGGAAGGTCAGTTGCTCACTCTCGTCGAAACAGAGTGTAAGGCCTTATACCTTTATTTTGTACTCTAAAATGCGCTCATGGTCCACAATAAAATGCGCTCATGGTCCACAGTTCTTTCTTATTGTCTGATATTTCGGTTTGAGCATTATCAATTTTGAGCTTGGCTACGTCTAGAAGTTAGCACATTTTAATCATACTTTATATTTGTCTGGACTGAATTTATTTCTTACTTGGTGGACCAGCTGAGTGACATGTCAAGGTTTCTTCTGAAGACCTTGAGAGGAAAGATGGAAAATCGAAATAGAAAAAGGGGAGAGGAAGGAAAGGAGAGAGGGAGAGACGAAATAACAAGAATTGGGCAGGGATGAGTATAGTAGAAAAATTAGCAAGAGAGAGAGAGAGAGGAATGTCGGAGATTATAGTATGTTATTTTCAGCAGGTAAAGGAAGAAACATCACCGCTAATTATAAAACTTCT
>NC_137015.1:30912130-30984630 GCF_032717465.1 Coenobita brevimanus
TGTGTGTGTGTGTGTGTGTGTGTGTGTGTGTGTGTGTGTGTGTTTTCAACGTATCCATTAAGTGTAGTGCAGTTGTAGGTGTGTTGCAGGTAAATCCAAGGCGTCAGTAGTGTAGTAATCCAAGTTAATCCTAGGGGCCATAGGTAGTGCTGTACCGTAATCCACCTCTGTATATAGTACAGTACAGTAGCAAAAAGTATTTCACTTGCATAGTAAGTTATTTTTATGTTATCTGGACTTAATTTATTAACTTACTTTTTTTACAAATCGTCATTCCCCCCACCCCTTTTTTAGCTGGGAGTAAAAATTCCGAACCATCAAATTCCGAATTAAAGGACTTTAACATATGTTTACACACACACACACACACACACACACACACACACACACACACACACACACACAGCCTTCCGTGGAAGGCAGTAATTTTCAGGCTCTAAGTCCTTCGTCTATCCTTTTTCCGTGTCATTGTATAATCACGCGGAAAGTACTGAAGTGATTTGGTCATAAGGAACGCGTGTAGAATGAAACATTAACCCGAGTCAGAGGATGAACTTGTTTTTTCTTCTTTTTCGTCTTTCTTTTTTTTTTCTTTTTTTTCTTTTTTTTATTGCTAGGTTCAGGCGATTTTATTCAACTTAGGAAAGACCTCCAGATATAAAAGGCTTAATGAGAAGGCTACCTGTATATGAAAACATCTCCAGTCCGAAGTCTCTCTCAAGCCGAATACAATCGTCCGGGGGTAGCAAGAATAGAGCAAAAAAAAAAAGGTGGGGGGGGGGATCATCATAGAGATATGGATTTACGAAAAGTATAAGCAAGTGAAGTTGATGGGAGAATGGGGAGAGGGAGACCAAGAACGTGCAGGAAGCAAAGAGTGGATGGGTAGGCCTATGTGAAGCGGCGGCGGGTTTGGTTGGCGGGACGGGGTGATGCGGGAGCCTATAGTCCGTCCACTTTAAAATGACCTAAATTTACCTTCTCTCCAATTTCAATGCTATGCTGTGGGAGGAGGCTAATACTAGAATATGGTGTTAGCTACGAAGAAATGACACCAGACGATTTCATGAAGCTGTTTCCTGCTGTACCCTTTTTACTTTAACTTGGCGTAAAACTGCCATCTCTCGATTTTGAATGCTGAGATGTAACAAGATATCAAACCCTAGAATGTGGTGCTAGTCACGAATAAGTGCTATGGAAAGAATTTAGAGTCGTGGTACTGTCTTATTCTGCCAATGAGCCTCGTGAAATAAGCAGCAAAAATATGAAACTCTGGAAGTTAAGATGGATGGTGAAATTTGTGTATACCCCACCAGGGATGAAATGTGGGATTAGGCGCCCGGCAAGAGATATCCAGAGTTTTTCATTTTATCATCATTTGACCTACCAGCCATTTTCCTGCATACAGAATAAACAAAAGATGTTGATAAAAATAATAATAATATACATCACCATCATCATCTTCAATATCCTTGTCCTACTTTAGTAGTTTAGTCATTCTTGTACGAGCTGCCTAGCTTGAACCAACTGGCCTACTGCAGTAATCCCCTCCTCATATGTTCTTATGCCATCATCATCATCATCATCATCATCATCGTTGTTGTTGATGATGTCATGGTCGTCGTCGTCTTCATTGTTGTCTGTCGTGGTCATCCTCCTCATCATCATCATCAAAGTTCCCCAGTTTTATTTTTTTGAGTGGCATCCAAAAACAGGAAAAGGAAAATACGGTATTGGTCGGTAAAATGGGCCATGCATCCATTCGCTTGAGTCATTCAAGCCTTCAAAATTCACCATCATCATCTTAGCCTAATATCTCACCGTTTCTCTTGGGTGAGTTGGATGCAGAAATATGACAAGGATAACAGTGAAATAAGTTATCCAAAACACAGTCAGTGAACTTACAGTTTCCAAATTTCAGGCTTTATCCCACTGACTGTACCATCTATTTACATAATTCAGCATAAAAGAGAGAGAGAGAGAGAGAATGAAAAAGATAGATAGAAAGAAACCGAGGCGCAAAAGACGACAGTTCCTTTAACCAGTTTCCATGGTTTATCAAGCTCTTTCAGTTGGCATGTTTGAAACCCTTTCATATTACTAGGATGTCTCCTCTCTGAACACAGTCGCATTATGTTGGCCTGAATAAAATACGCACCGGTGCCACTTCATGCACCTACTCAGACAACTTTTCATTTTCTCGCGACGAAATTTGGTAACTTGAAGTAACTAAACGTTAACTGAAAATATGACATAAAAAGAAAATTAATAGAATATTTGGTACTGATTTCATACAAGAATAACGATTCGCTATAGCAACAATTAATAAAAATTTTAAAGGAACTAGGGTAAATATGGATAACAATAAAAATGAGACTAAAGAAATGAAATATCATAGTGCTAAAATGCATAATAATACAAGAATTTACATACACATATCAAAGTATCCACATATGTCTTCTAAGTGTACAGTAGTATTGTCGTTGGTTTGATTAATTTTACCTTGTCGCTGGTATCATATCAGTACATTTTACAAGTCAGTCTTTAATGCATTAGCCGTGGGTATTGTAATAGTGTAGAAATGTATCTGAGACACTTTATTTTATCAGTAATTTACCACTACCTGCTTTTTTATTACCCTTTGTAGATGTAAGCATACAAGTGTAACGTGGGGTACAGTGAACCGGTGGATTATAGCTGGCTCTTGCTGCCATGATATTCAACGTTTTACAGCCTTAAGTCAAGCATCTCTGATCATTTTAAGGCCTTCTGTCGGATTACTAGCATAGAAAATCTTTTAATTACTATCTTAGAAATAATGTATATCTTTGAACACTTTAAACAATATCGTTGAATTACCATTGTTGTGTGTCCGACCATAGGCATTTGACGGTCCGTTCCCTAAGACCCAAGATTTCTCCTTCGTCCCATATTCCTTCTCATGTCACCATTTTGGCTTTAATACCCACCGTCCATACTGAATACAAGCTAGGGGTGTCTCATTCAGGACTGGTGTAATTGTATTAGTTCATTCATTTAAGCTTGCCCACATTTTCATCCTTTTGCAGCTTATTTCAAGAAGCTCAGTGGCATAAAAGGACAGTACTGTAGCTCTGCCTCCTTTCTTTAGCACTTGTGACCAACTTCATATTCTAGTGTTAGTGTTTTGTTATAAACCAGCATTCAGGATGGAGGGATGGCAGTTTTAGGCCAAGGTAAAGTGAAAGGAGTATAGTAGGGTTGTTTTTATGAGCTGTCAGTGGGTCTTGTGGAAGATCAGTAAAGTCTGTTGTAAGGAAAATAATTTAGTCAAATTGGACCGTACCCCGTTTCAAACAGCGGAGTATTTCTAACCCCTTGATCACCACCTGCCCTGTACCACAGTATATATCCTCGTATTGATACATTATGAACCATACCGCACTTCATTAAATACATATCACTGTTCATATTGTGTGTATGTTATTATAATGTGACTTTATATTGAGCATGTGTCGGTGTAGTTCTGCACGTGTGTCATATAATTATGATGGAGCGTGGTCGTGTAGTAATTTGGTGCTACAGTTTATGAAGCAGTGGTTTAAAAGAACATTGTGTGTGTGTGTGTGTGTGTGTGTGTGTGTGTGTGTGTGTGTGTGTGTGTGTGTGTGTGTGTGTGCTGTGAATACATATTTGAGTATAGCGCAGAAAAAGATGCTTCTGTAGTGTCACTCCGGATGTATTTTAACCCCGTGACTGCCGGGAATTTTGTCATATGAACACACTTTTCCGATGTCGTCGTAAATGAAATATACATTGTGTCAGTAGGAGCGAAAGTGTATTGAGACATTTTAAACCGTCAGACCGCTCATATCGTCTGTTTGCCTGTAAATAAATAAATAGATAGGTAAATAAATAGAAAGAATAGTGAGTATATATATAGTATCCCAGCGAAACGGTTACTTGGGATGTTATTTTTTCTTTTTACTAGTTCATCCACTCACCATGATATACATTTTAATTAGAATCTCTTTGTTTGAAGGCTCTTTTTATTAATTTATTTATTTACCATTACACAGCACAGAGGCCACCACTTCATCTCCCGGCGTGTATCCTAAAACTGTCCCAGGGAAAGTACCCAAGTGGGTATCTCGAAGCTAAATGAAATTTTCCGATAGTAGCAAAAACAGACTAAAAGAAGCGTCATTGGACTGAAGTAATTCTCTCGTCTGGACAGTCTTTTGGCGTCACCCTGGATAAGATAAAGTAAGTGTGTAGCAGCAGATCGGATAGTCATGATAATATTCATCACTTGGCGGCAACGATTTCTCAGCTGAACAAAATCTAGTGCCTGGCAAAATAAGATGCCCTCTTCTTATGTGTGCTTTATTTTTTTTTCTCACACATATAGTTTTTGATTTTTCAACACGATGAAGTCCTCCTCCTTATGTTTGTGCTGCCTGCATATTATTTTATTCAGTTGAAGACTGACTTTCCTACGTGGCGGGGTTTTGATATGGCATTCTTTAACCCCATCACACCCAGGTTGCTCTCAAGAAATGACTTCCTCGGGTTGAAAGGTTTAAGCGAAGTTAATTTTCCAACAGATCACCTCGCTATAGGCTTGTGTCATTCGTGTAATCAGTGTATCCAAGTGCTTATATAATAGGGAAGGTATTCTCTGCACCTCTCTCTGCTTTACCTCTGCTACCCATTCTCGTACAACTCTATCTCTTTGGCTCGTGTTTTCAGTCTGATCTTTATACCTTAAGTGCGTTCATTGCTGGGAAAGAGTCCTCTGCTTTCTTGTACATTTTTTCTCCCATACAGTCTCATACATCTTACTCCTATCATATTCTCCTGGCTTCTCGTAACTGTGTGATGTGTGTAATAAAGGGTGTGAATTTCAGGGAAGAGGTTATTGATACTTCTGCTATAACTCTCTCTCTCTCTCTCTCTCTCTCTCTCTCTCTCTCTCCTTATTTTTTTATCTGTTATGTTTTTTCTCTATTCTCTTCCTGCCGTTGCGTCTCTTTCTTCTTTACTTCTTCTTCATCTCCATCTTGCTTACTCTTTTCCTTTTTCTTTCTCCACTCTCTCCCTTCCATCTTTCCTTCCTGCATTCTTTTCACTTTTTCCATCCTTGCTTTTTCTTTCCTTTATTTCTAATTATTATTTACATCCATACTTCTCTGTCCTCCATCGTTTCATTCATTCAGTTACCTTTCCGTACCTTTTTCCTTCTTTCTTTCCATATTTTCCTTCCTGATATTTATTTTTTCTCTGCTGTCTTCTCATTCCATCCATTATTATTTCATTTTGTCTTCCCTTCCTTGTTTTCCTCCTTACACATTTCTTTATTTCCCTTCCATCCATCACTTCAGTCATTCACTAACACTTCCTTCCATTCATCTCCTTCTTCCATCATTTTAATTCACTTAGTAGTTTCCCCTCCTATTTTTTTCTGTATTTTCCTTTCTTCCTTAATTTCTTTCTGCCTTCCATCCTTCCTTCCCACCCAGCCCACTTTCCTTCCTTTATTATTATTTTTCTCCTTCCCTCCCGTCCTACCCTTCCTCCCTCCTCCTCCCTCTCTGAACCTCCTCATTAGGCCTATGAAAACATGACCTTAGTTGAATGCAAACACGTGGCCTACTGTCTGTTCATCTGTCTGTCGGGTAGTCTGTCTGTTGTCTCTGTCTATCGGCTTGTCTCTGTCTGCTGTCCTTGAGCCTGTCTGTTCTGTGTGTGTGTGTGTGTGTGTGTGTGTGTGTGTGTGTGTGTATATATATATATATATATATGTGTGTGTGTGTGTGTGTGTGTGTGTGTATATATATATATATATATATATATATATATATATATATATATATATATATATAAATTTTTCTCCGTACGATGAATAACCTGAAGTGTGACGCCTCTTCGCAAGAATGATGATGATGATGATGATGAGGAGGAGGAGGAGGAGGAGGAGCAGGAGCAGGAGGAAGAGAACATGACGTACATTATGTGTGGTTTATCTCTCATATATATACGAACTGAAATCTTAAGATTAATATCAGACTCGTGTCCCTGTGATGCGTTGCTCTTCCTGTCATACGTTTCACTCCCTGTGGTAGATTTTTGTCCCAGTGGTACATTTTTGTCCCTGTGGCACACCTTTCTCCAGGTGATCCATTTTTCTCCCTGCGATACGTCACTCTCCTCGTAATGCGTATTCTCCATAATAATACCTTACTCATCCTCCTTGACATTCTGAAATAAAGGACAACGTATGTAAAAATTCTGTACTGTATTTCCGCGTCCAGTACTCATATATAATTTTGTAATCTGTCACTTATCAAAATAAAGTAACATGATTTTAGGGTGACCCTTTATTCACAGACTGTAGTTCTTTTGCATTAACTTGGCTAGGATTGTCGTCCTTTTGTAGCATATTTCACGTAACCCAGTGACAGAAAAGACAAAACTACGGCTTTACTCCTTTCCACTTGTTCGTAACCAGCATCACATTCGGGTGTTAATTTATTGTTGGAACTCTGTGTAGAAGGTAGAGATATGACAGTTTTAGGCCAAGTTAAAGTGAAAAGAGCTTAGGATATGTTGCTGCAGGAAGAATAGGCTCTGGGAAAAATCTTATCTCCCCTTTCCATGTCGTTCCTTCCCTAATAGAATAACTTGCGATAATTTTCCGGTTGTAATTAAGATTGTTTTTATGCAATACGAGCAAGGAACAGGAAGATGCTACTCCCCTTGACCGTCCCACAGATACAGGTCATGGTTACGACAGAGAATCGATCATAATTCACAAGTTTCTTTTTATATCCAGAACAGCAAGACTCAAAGAAATGTAAAACAAAGACAAAAGACACCCATGATAACCGCACCCAACCCTGCAGTGTTATAAGGGGAAAAACATCATTATTTACGAGGGAGGCCGAGAGATGAACCCCGGGATTCCATCCTCTGTAAACTCTGATCCGTGTGAAGGTCTGTTACTGTCCAGAATATCACGTACCTACGTAAAAACTCTGATTTCCCCGTAGAGGCTGTTACCCTCCAACCCCCTTGAGGGATGGCCATTGGGGATCCCACCTTGACTAAAACGTGACCGTTGTGAACGTCTACCTGCATGCAAAATTTCTTTTTTCTAGGTTAAAAGCATGACCGTGCATAAAGGATTTGCCCATGATCCCCAGCTCCCTCCGTGGGGGTGGCCTGGAAGATTTCATCTTGCCTATATAGGGATGGCATTGTCCCTTCGGAAGAAGGCCCCCCCCCCCACCAACCCTGAAAGAGGATCATCGTGGGTTCTGCACTGCCTAAATCGCCTACCACTGCTAAATTTCATGTTCCTTGTTTAAATACTATGGGCGTGCACTAAGGCTTTGCTGGGACCCCCAGGGTCCGCCCACTCCCCCATGAAGGGCGACCCTCAATGGTCCCGCCCTTCACAAAACTTGGCCAGGATGAACATGTATCAACATGCAAATTTTCATGTTCTTCCATTAAAAATTATGGTCGTGCATACCGATTGTGTCTGAGACCACCGGGGGCGGTCCCTCCTGTGGGGAATGGCCCCCCGGGGATCTCAGCATGCTTATAACTTGGCGCAAGTGAAGTTGTGCCATTGTGTAAAAAATCGTGTTCTTAAAAATAAATAAAAAATAAAGAGGGCCATTCCCAGTGGTTTTTGGTGGGGCATCCACGGGGGAGGCCTTAGGGGTTGGGGTTCCCACCATGCCTGGAACCTGAGCCAGGGGTAGGTTTGCCAGTGTGCAAATATTCTTTTTCCTAACCTACATCCTATAAGGCCTCTATCCCATTCTTCAAGAAAATGCAGTTACTCAGTAAGTGACTGTGTGAGTGACACAGTTAGGGACAGGCACTAAATTTGGCCGCCCCTGTGGGTGAGGCATCACTGAACGTGTTTGAAACTGTGCATTTTTATACTAATATCACCATTAAAGTATTCTTCCAGTCAGTAGTTTTGTCACAGTGTCTTTCAAAACGTATCAGAAGATCCTAATGAGATTCTGCGAAACGAACCACTCTCATATTACACAGATTAGAAGGCTTGTTACTCTCGCTTTGTTATTTCGGAACCCCTCTGCGTAAAAGTATTATGCTTGATGTTGTAGTAAAGAGCAGTAATTTTGCACTGCCTCCAGAGTTAACCAGAACCTCTCCGTAGACCCCGATCAGAACTTAGTGAGCTCGTATAAAAGCTAACTGCTGATAAATTGGGATATTAGAGTGGTCATCATTTCCTTTAGTTTGGCCGAAGCCCTCATTCATAAAAGATTTATTAACTGCAACTCTGCCGGTACCCAGGAGACCATAGATTAGCACTGAGTGATGTGACTGAAGTATCAAAGTGTAGAGGTAGTTAACACGATAGCCCTTCCACGTAAAAGGGGCCCCAGGCTAAGCTACTGAAGTCCAGTACAGTTAACCCATCAACCCGAGTACGTCATTTACATTTAATCCTTCCTGTTACCAGACGATTTAATTAAGCTTAGAGAAGACTTATAGAATTGGTGTGAATAGATATAACCTTCATTAACTACTTCACAGCGAGAGGAGATTGATGGAGATTGTCTGATGACCTGTAATGAGAAGTGTTAATAATACACATTTACTGCATTATACGCACTTGAGTATTTTGTTCAGGATGATACCAGACTTTTTTTTTCTGCCAAAAGGAAGTTACATCAGTCGGAGGATTGTAGTTCTATGTCGATAAGTTTTTTTTTCTTATTCTTTTTTCTTTTGTTTTGTTTTGTGGGCGCATTTAGGTTTATTTAGCTTGAAATAAAGGTTCATGAAAAATATGGGGTAAGAAAATGTAATGATGTCAAGGTAAAAGACAGAGTGTACATGTTTCAATTTTATGGTCACCTTTAGGGATGGAGGTGAAGAGGATTGTGAAAATGGCTTACGTGAATGAGTTTTAACACCTTGAATCCAGTGGCGTGATTTTAATTTTATTATTATTGCTGCTAGACAGTTCTATTCAGTTTAGGGAAGCCATTTGGAACTAGAAGAGTTAGATGCATCCCTCTTAAGCCCTTTACTGCTAGTAATGCTTCCGTTTTTAAATCAGTTTGTCTGGAGGTGAAAAATAGCCTACATCATCGGATTGAAGGGGTTAAGGGTAAGGGGGAGGGGACCAAGGACGTGGATGAGTATGACAGGTAAAGGTGTAGATGAGCGCGGTGTGGAAGTTGAGGAGGTAGAATAATTGACGATAGAGATGGAAGGTGATGGATGGTGTATGTTTGGAGAGGCATATGACAAAGTTACTCGCCTTTTTAACTCTTGCAATCCAATTACTTTTTTTTATCTTTAAGTTTGTTCTAGGTGCATCCAGGCGATTTTATTAAGCTTATTTGAGATCTCTTATATTGCAGGGGTGAATGAAGGCTGTGTTAAACTCCCACGTTAAAAAATTATAAGCTGAGTAAAATCGTCTGGAGGTAGCATGAATTAAGCACACACACACACACACACACACACACACACACACACACACACACACACACACACACACACACACACACACACACACACACACACACACACACACACACACACACACACACACACACACACACACACACACGCCATACAACTGAGAGAGTAAATCTGACCGTCGTTGGTCGAATTGTGTCCGTCCCTCCGGCATCGTGAAGTATAGAGAGAGAGAAATAAGTATCTTCCCAATGTTTGACGAATACATAGTGGAAGAGTCGAACCATCTGAAACACGCACTGATCGAGATGGGGTTTTCAGTGTATTTCGCCAGTTGTGATTATTCTTCAGATGGAACAGGGAAGATAGTTATTTCTCTCTCTCTCTCTCTCTCTCTCTCTCTCTCTCTCTCTCTCTCTCTCTCTCTCTCTCTCTCGATTTCTGTGGATTGTTTGGCCTGTGACGTGGGCCCGGGGATTGTGAAGGCTTGAATGACGAGTGAATAATTGTTTAGACCATTTAAGTGGGTGAATGAATGGGTGTGTGGGCCATTTCACGGATATTGGCCATTTCACGGATACTCTGCTGATAGTTCTCCTGCATTATTTTGTGCTTTACTGTTCATTTGTCTGTATCGCCTGCACCGCATGTATCGTGGGTAGGAAGTGAGGTTCTTATGATGATGATGGTGGTGGTGGTGGTGCTGTTGCTGCTGCTGATGGTGGTGGTGGTAGTGGTGGTGGTGTTGATGATGATAATGATAATGATGATGATGATAATGGTAATAATAATACCAGTAGTAGTAGTAGTAGTAGTAGTAGTAGTAGTAATAATAGTAATAATAATAATAATGTTAAAAGACAATTGTTTTTGACGATGATGATGATGATACTGATGATAAATTTTACTGTTGTTTATGATGAATGATGATGATAATCGATTATTTATGATAATGAGTGATGATGATGGTGATGATGATGATTGCAATTATAGAGAAATCCTAACAACTAAGAGACAGAAATCTATAAACTTTATCGCTTTCATTGATGCACTTTGATATTTTGTTCGGGTTTTTATTGAACAGTTGTGCTCACGTGACATCTTACAAGTAAAGAGTTAGTTTTATTTTGTTTAATGCAAGAACGAAGGAACCAAAGGCCAGGAGGAAGGGCGAAGTGGTCCATTCGTTAGACGTTACTCAAGCCAACTCTGGAGGATTTGAGAGAGAGAGAGGGGGGGTCGGGGACTTACGTTTAATTTTGCAGTATGGGGTGGAAATGGTACTAAGACATATCCCTATTTCCCGTATAGAGACACAACTTAAGAGCTCCACCTCCAACACCTAAACCCTGAACCAATCACAACTCTTTTCCTAATCCTCGGTGCCTACATATAGTGAGTGACCCAAATTAGTACGTTAAGAAAGCTCCCTAACACCTCGTCCTAAGCGATTTATTTTGCTTGTTACACATTGCTGTCCTCCTGTGTTACTTCAAGCATTCTAATATCGTTATACTCCGCATAAAGAACGTACAAAACGATATTATCCAGCCGTACGCAAAAATAAATCAGTAAAGAAGGGGTGTTAGGGAGCATCCTTAACCGACAATAATACGAGCCTTGGTCTTGTTGGCGTAGGGCACATCGTAGTACCCCTTACTTAGCGATGAGAGAGAGAGAGAGAGAGAGAGGATACATACGACACCGTAATATTGTCGTGTGTGTGTGTGTGTGTGTGTGTGTGTGTGTGTGTGTGTGTGTGTGTGTTTCTGACATGAGCATAGCTTATACCATTAGCACACTATAAATAATAGGATACTGTGGTGTTGGACCTAATGTGAAAAATAACTAAAGATGAGGTGTTACGAAATCTCACTGACCAGCAGGAATACATTTTAGTATCATATTCCAGCTACAACACTCGCCTTCCCCGCCCGCAGTTAGGACGACCTGAGCGCAAGGTCAGGTGAATACATAATTAGACCTTGCCCTGAACGAAAGCTAGCGCCACAAGGACGAGAATAAATGAGTCTCGCAGGCCCTGGTTAGGTAGCACTGATAAGGAGCACTGAACACACTCTTAAACTTCAGATAGAGTGACGTTTTCAGTATGGGTAAAATAGGAAATACAGTAATAACTCATTTATGACAGCAACGTACTTCTGATAAATTTAAAGTGACTGTAAAAAGTATGGAGGTACCTTTAATCTTCACAAAGCAGAATAGCCTTCATGATGCCAACCCTTTTCCCAGAAACCGATCATAAAAGAAGTATCAGTGCTCAGTGAAATGGCCCACATATCCACTCCCTCATCATTCAAGCCTTCAGAACCCTCGACTCCATTCCACAGGCCAAACGATCCAAACAAAATTGGTTTTCATAATACCTGCTGAGTAGAGTCATTTCATCAGCTGTAATAAATTAATTAATAAATGAAAGGAAATGAAACGGTGACACCCATAATAAAGTCAATTTTAGGTTTTTGGTAGGACAGTCGTGCCTCTATTTATGTCAGCTTCCAGGCGTGGGCTGCCGACATAGGTATTAAACTGTGGTTAACGCCAGACAGTTTATATCACCACAGGCAAGTCAGCCATCATCCAATAAAGACAAGACAGAGCCCCATCAGAACGAAAACCAGTGAGACAGGGACAGTGACATACGAGACAGTGCGTGGCGTGGGTAGATAAGGGTAGAATGATAAGGACGGCATAAAAGGCCACGGTGCACCTTCCACGGTGCACCTTCTTTGCCAGTCCTCGGTAGTATAGTGGTTAGTATCCCCGCCTGTCACGCGGGAGACCGGGGTTCGATTCCCCGCCGGGGAGGTACAGTTTTTTATTGGCTCGCCTAAGATAATATCGCCAGCGCACTCCACATGCTATATACACCAGTGGAACTTGCACTTAGCCTACATTTTCATTCCTTTGCATCTTATTTCATAGAGTGGCAGAAAGACAGCGCTTCTGCTGAACACCCATTCCCTAGCACTTCTCGTCTAGTGGTAATTTCTTTTAATAACTCAGCATTCAAGATGGAGAGCTGGGAGTTTTTGGCTAGGTTAAAGTAAAAAGGGTGTAATACGACCTTTGATTTCACAGTGGAAGAAATTATACCCAAATAACTGAAGTTGTTTTCGTTATATAGAAAAGGTTCAGCAGTTATGGCCCGACTTGGATCCTCGTCGGGTATGGGTCTTCTCGGTAAAGACAACTTCGGTACGTACAAACACTATCGTCCGATCGCCTCTTCCGCCACATTCATCAATAAAGTCGTAGATGCCTGAGCCACACGTAGTAAAAAAAGAAGCATATTATCACCTATACATGGATGATGATGATGATGATGATGATGATATGTGCCTTGGTCCACTACGTCTTGGTTAAGCGTCTGTGAATCCAGCGATGAAATACAGGCATATAGAGGCGAACGTACTGTAGTATTGGGCATCACGTATAATTTCTTCCTTTTAATTTCATCCACTTACACGCAACATCCACGCCACTTCATGGAAAATGGTGTCCATGATCTAACACAGGAATAAAATATACTAGATGTGTTGGTACATGAAGAGTTAATGCACAAATCCGTCAGAGGTCGCAAGTGTTGACTGGGTTAGTAGGAAAAGTGGGTTATCTCTCTCTCTCTCTCTCTCTCTCTCTCTCTCTCATCACCTTTTGTCGCCAAATTCTCTACCTTTTTTTCCTCCCAACCTCTCTCTGTCCTTCTCTTGTCTGCATTCTTTTCACTCTTACTCTCCCCTTCTCCCTCTTCATGTCTCTCCTTCTCCCCCTCCCTACCTCTCTCCCCTTGTCTCTGCCTCTCCCCCTCTCTCCTTCCTTCTGTCTCTCCCTCCCCCATTCCTCCCCATTTTTTTATCCCTCTCCCTCCCTCTTACCTTCAACACGTTTTCCTCCTCCATGTCTACCTGTCAGTCATGTCTTTCATCGCTCCTCTCTCACCCTCCTATTTTTTCGTCCCTTCCTCTCTACTCTTCCTCCCTCCCTTTCTCCTGCCCTCTCTCCCTCCCTGTTTACCTCCTCTCCAGCTCTCTATTCCTCTCTCCCTTACACTCTTCTACTTTCCCTCACTTCCTCTGTCTACCCTTTCTTCCGTCCTCCTTTCCTTCCCTCTCTCCCACTTTCCTCGTATTTTTTTTTCTTTGCTTTCTGTCCATCAGTCCTTCATTTCAATTCTCCCTTCCAGTTCTACCATCTTCTTTTCTTGCCTTTCTCCTATTTTCTGCCTTTGAACTACATTCTGTCTGTCTGTCTGTCTGTCTGTCTGTGTGTGTGTGTGTCTCTCTCTCTCACACACACACACACACACACACACACACACACACACACACACACACACACACACACACACACACACACACACACACACACACACACACACACACACACACACACACACACACACACACACACACACACACACATTCCCTGTCTTTCCTTGCCTTCTCTCATCAACTCACCATTCGAAGTTTTTTCCTTCCCCTTCTCTGTTTTTCATCATCCCCTTCCTTACATCTCATTCTTTCCCTCCCTCCTTCTTGCCTTCTCTTTCTTCCAGTATTTCCTGTCCTTCTTTACCTCCTTTTTCCCCTTCCTCCATCCCTCCCCTCCTACTCCCTCGCCCTGCCTTTCTTTGTCCATACCACAATGATTCTTTTTAGGCCTGTCAGAATTTAGTCATTTAAAGAAGGTTCCAGTCTGTTATATAAGGAGTTCTCTTCCTTATATAAGAGATTCTGATCCTTTATATCTGATTTTCCAAATATTTGTATAGCACTTTTCAGTCGTATATATAATAGGTTCCACTCGTTTATATAAGAAGTTCCAGTCCACGAAATTCCATTTCTTTATTTGGGTCTGTTGATTCCATTCCTATATAACCGGTTCCTGTCCTTTATGTGACAATTTTCAGTCCGTTATGTAATATCTTCGAATCGTTCATATCTCTTTCATATAGATAGATAGATAGATGATAGATAGATAGATAGATAGATAGATATACAGTAAGTCCTCGTATTTGGACGCATTTTACTTCGACGCCTCGTTTTTTGCGCAAGAAAAAGGTTCCGAGTTGTCTCATAATTCGCGAGTTTTCCCACAATTCGATGCTCCCAGCCGGCAGCCGACACTCAGCAGACGATGCGTACTGATGCTCAGTCTAGGCACCGTCCAATTTTCTATGCAGCAGTTTCCCATGATCTTTATACAGCAGGTCCAGCAGGGCAGTAGACACACGTGAGTTTGTTATTGTTTGTGATCGTAACGTTCGATCTTCAGCCGTGTCGTGAATACACAGCAGGTCCAGTGGGGCAGTAGACACACGTGAGTTTGTTATCGTTTGTGATCGTAACGTTCGATCTTCAGCCGTGTTGTGCTACTATTTATTAAGAAAGAATCGTTACATGTTTCTCGCAACACTATTTATTTTTGTTCTGATGGACAAATACATGAAATGGATGTAAAATAAAGCTTATCGATATTTAAGAAAGGAAAGAATAATAACCATCCCAGTTCAGAGATGGTAGACTTAGCCCACCAATTTTTTTTTTTATTCTATTTGACTATATTATAGCCTTTCTTTCTTGTAGTAGTAAGTAAAATAATGTTGTTATAATTTCTCCCTTCCTTTTAGTGACAAAGAGGGCACATAAAATGACCGGGGTTTAGTTAACTGACTTTGATGTCGAAAATTAAATATTCTGGTGAAAAGTGGCAGTTTTTCCTTGGTTAGTAACATCGGGAACTAGCCCATCCACCCTCAACACACCTTCACTTGCCACTCAAGCCAGTCTTCACTTTATTTCTGGTAAGGATTTTTGGTGTTGCAGCTCTTTATAACAGTTTTAATGTCTTTTCAGGTACATGTTTATTGTGTTATGCTGTTTTAGCACTAGTAAACACTCTTCACTTAATTTTGGGTAGGGCCTGTTTGGTATTATAGTACTTTCTGATAGAGTAGGTACAATACATGTCCCACTGGAACGCTCCTCTATTTTTCCCATTGATTCTTAGCTTCACACTTCGACGTTTCGCGTTTCGCGCGGTTTTGGCGGAACATCCAAGCCGCGAAAAACGAGGATTTACTGTATATATATATATATATATATATATATATATATATATATATATATATATATATATATATATATATATACACACACACACACCGATTTTACATATGGATGTATTTTCCCCCTCTGGACCTCTTTTCCTTCATGAACCAATTTTTTCCGTTGATCTATTGTTTCCATGGACCTATTTTTACCATTGATCTGTGTTTACCCATGGAACTAGTTCTCCCTTGGAGCTATTTTCCTCTTTGGCCATGTGTTCCCCCTTTGGCCCTATCATCCCCCTGTGGGCCTATTTTCCGCCACGGAGCTATTTATTCCCATGGACCAATTTTCCCTCCATGCACCTACTTTTCTCATTGACTTGTTTTCCATCGTGGATCTGTATTTCACCTTGGACCACGTTTCCTCCATTGCCTCTTCTGGGCAACACAGATCCGCAGAGTTTTACGTATCCGAAAAGACGTCTGAGTACTACTGAATGTTTGTAGGCTGTAACTCGCGTACTGTAGCTTGAATGCTAGGCAGCACGTTCGTGTACTTTTCGTTTTGGAGTTATTACCGATGTAGAAAGAAAGAAATAAGTATAGGGGAAAAAAAAAAAACTAGAACAAAATCAGTATCTTAACGACTCAAGTTCACAACTCCTACGAACGTTAGCGGGGCTTTGCGAGTAGCTTTGCACTTAAGCGAAGGTCTTTTAGTCTCTGTGCATAAAGTTGGGCTTAAAGAATTTTCGTGCGCGGGCCCTATGCCTTATGCATGTGACGTCATCGGAACCTTGGCCACCCCTGCATAGTAAGCCCTACCTCACTCATATATTGCAGTCCATTACAGCGCAGGTTGTAGTCCTCTATATCCCAGCCCATTATCGAAAGTTACCGTTCGTTACATCCTAGTACTGTATATCCCAATATCAAGTTCCAATTCTTTATAATAATTGGTTTAAAACTATTATACGAGTAAAACAGTTAATAATCTTTTTGTATGAGAGGTTTCAGCTCTTTACATTCCTGTAAATTGTGACCCTTTATGTAGCAGACCCCAGCCCATTAAACAAGAGATCGACATCATTTTTACGACAAGTTCCAATCCGTTATATAACAGGTTCCTTTACGTAAAACATTGTTGAGTATAACAGGTTCCACTTCTGCATGGAAGAATTTATAATTCTTTATAAATGTATGAAAGCGAATTAAATTTAAAAGACCACTTGTACACTCTTCATAAATTCGGTTTCATTCCTTCATATAATAGGCTTCCTTTCCCTAAGGCTTCCATTGTTATTACTCTCCAGTACTGTATAATAGGTTCCAGTCCTTTAGATTTCAGGCTCCATTCCTTCATAAATGAGATTCGAATCCTTTATATTACTTCATTTCCCACCACATAATTAATACCAGTATACAGTATACACAGCAGGTTCCAAACCTTTACTTAAGAGATTCACATCCATTCTGTAAGAGTTTCCAGTCCTTTACAAGGAGGTTCCTGTCTTCATAAAACAGGTTCTGATCCTTAATGTAAGAGTTTCCAGTCCTTTACAAAGAGGTTTAAGACTTTATATAACAGGTTCCAATCTTTTATATAAGAGGTTCCAATCCTTTATATAAGAGTTTCCAGTCGTCTATATAAGAGGCCCCATCCTTTTTTTATAGGTATTTTTTATATAAAGTCATGTACCTTGGTGACCAGGAGGGATGCCAAGTAATATATCTTCTCTCTCTCTCTCTCTCTCTCTCTCTCTCTCTCTCTCTCTCTCTCTCTCTCTCTCTCTTTCCCTTAAGGGCGGTTGACAACTTTGCTCATATTGTTCCGAAGGCAGTCATGTGGAAGGGGAGAGAGAGAGAGAGAGAGAGAGAGAGAGAGAGAGAGAGAGAGAGAGAGAGAGAGAGAGAGAGAGAGAGAGAGAGAGAGAGAGAGAGAGAGAGACCACTTTAAAAGCCTTAGGGAAGGAAGTAAAAAGGGTTTGAGGGAGGATTGAAAAGAAGGGAGGGAGAGAGTGAGAAAAGGGTTAATGTTTATATAGGTGTAGGGAGGACGGGAGAGAAATAGGGAGTGAGAAAATGAGGGAGGGAGGGAGAGAAGGAGGTAGAGTAGGAATATGGGAGTAAGAAAAGAGAGGAGTGGGAGAGAGGGAATGGAGGAGGGATGAGAGATTGAGAGAGACGGGAGGGAGAACTGAAGGAGGGAAGGGGAAGAGAGAGCTGGGGAAGGGCGATAGAGAAATACAGGAAGACGGGAGGAAAGGATGGAGGGAGAGGAAGGAGGAGAGAAGCGAAGGAGGGGGGCAGAGAATGAAGGAAGATAGGAGGGGGGGAAGAAAGAGGGTTGATAAGAGAATGGGAGAGGAAGAAGGGAAGATAAAAGATGGAAGTAGAGAACGAAAGGAAGAGTGAAAAGGAGGGTAAGAGGTAAGGAGATGAAGGAGAGGAGGGGGAATGAAGGAATGTAATGGAAGGAAGGCAGGATAAGGAACAGGAGAAATGGAAGGGGAAAGAACCACATAGGGAAGGAAGGACAGAAGGAAGAGAGATAAAGACTGGATGGATGGATGGAGACAAGGAGGAGGAGAATGAATAAGGGAGGGAGGGAAAGGAGGGGAGAAAAGGAAGGAGGGAGAAAGAGAGTGAAGGAGAGATAATGGCGAAAGAGGGAGGATGTTAGGAAATTGAAGAGAGAAGAGGATGAAAGAGAGAGGAAGGAAAAGAAGGCGAAGGAAGGAAGGAGGGAAAGAGAGAAAAAAAGGAGGAAGAGAGGGTGAACGAGGGAGAGTGGGATGGAGGGAAGGATGGAGGGAGGAAGGAAAGGAGAGAATGAAGTAGAGGGGGAAGGAATAAAGCGAAGGAGGGAGGGAGGGAAGGAGTATTTATGTGTAGTGTTGACAGAAGGGATAAGGAGAGAGAGAGAGAGAGAGAGAGAGAGAGAGAGAATTTCCTTCTGTTTAGCTTCTCAGTTCTTCTCTCTCTCTCTCTCACACACACACACACACACACACACACACACACACACACACACACACACACACACACACACACACACACACACACACACACACACACACACACACACACACACACACACACACACACACACACACACACACACACACACACACACACACACACACACACACACACATTACCAAGAGCCGTAGACCCCATGAAAAAATATAGTAACCATACCGTAAATGCCTCCACTTTTCCCTGGACGTTCGTTTCTCGGTCTCCTTCTCCTTCGTCTTCGGACATTGGATATCAGTGTTGTTGTTGTTGTTCTTGTTCATATTCCTTCATCTTGTTGTTCTTGTTCTGACCTTATTTTTGTGGTTTTCTTAGTATCTTTTCTCGTCTAGTAAATACATACATACATAGAGAGAGAGAGAGAGAGCGAGAGGGAGAGGGAGGGAGGGAGGGAGGGAGGGAGGGGACTATGATTAAAGTAAGAATAAGAGAAAATGAGGAAAAAATTGAGGCACGGAGGGAGGGGAGGGAGGAAAGGGGAAAAAGATGAAGGGAGAGAGGTGAAGGAGAGAGAGGCTTATGCACCATATAGGTCAGTGGAGAGAGAGAGAGAGTATAGACCGAAAGACAGGAGCTGGCCATTCCGTATGCAAATGCCTGATGGTCAGTATAGGCCTCCTGTCTGTTTCCCTGTCTCCCTGTATATCTGTCTCGTAGGCCTATGTCATGTAGCCTAGTTTCCACCAACATCTCTTTTGCAGGATTTTTGTAGCAGCAGCAGCAGCAGCAGTAGTGGTAGTGTTAATAGTAGTAGTAGGCTAGTAGGAACAGAGTATTGAGGGCTGTGTCAAAGTTCAGATCTGTACTAGAGCCACTGAAGATGCCATTGGAAGTGTGTTAATATGGGTAGTTACAGACGGACGCTGATGGAATGATGATGGGAGGGGTTGTTGGGTCTGCCGCTGGGATGGGTCGACTGGCCATGATGAGTCCACGTTCCCGTCATCACAACCCTCTTAGACTCCCGGGTTGTTGGACAGAAATCATCGTACAACTTGATGAACATGGCGATGACAACAACCAAAAACCACTAAGTATAAGAAGAGAACTAGCAGCGACCCGGAAATGCGAACCTCACCTCCCCGCCTTTGTGTGTGTGTGTGTGTGTGTGTGTGTGTGTGTGTGTGTGTGTGTGTGTGTGTGAGAGAGAGAGAGAGAGAGAGAGAGAGAGCTAGATAGAGGAACAAAAAACAAAAACAGCAGATGGTAGCTACTCACAGCCTCACCGCCATAAATCCGAGTCTGTCTAAGTTTGACCTTTTAATATATCAATCTGTCTATCTTTATTTATCTATCTACCCGCCTTTTTTTGTGTCTGTCGATCTCTATTTATCTGTGTATATCTATCTATTATTGTATCTATTTATTTTTCTGTGTATAAAATTTTCTGTCAAACTGTATCACTTAATCCGTGTCCAGTCAATACATCTATCTCTGTTTCTGCATGTCTATCTATCTGTGCCTTTCTCTCCTCAGTTTTTTTCATCTATCAGTCTATCTATCTGTATCTATCAATTCCTCCATCAGTCTGTCCGTCTGTCAGTCTGTGTCGGTGTGTATATATTTGTATTTATCAGTATCTTTGTCTATGTATGTCTGTGTATCTGTCTGTCTGTCTTTCTTAGCATCTATCTGTTTATCTGTCTATCTATCTGCCTGTCTGTATATCTGTATGAATGAATATATCTGTATGTTTCCTTATCTCTGTGTAGCAGTATGTCAGAGGCGCTAAAGAGAGCCTCCTTCACGTGGTGGCACCGATATAACTGGGCAGCGGTTCATTTTCATCCTGCATTCCACTGAGTTCACGTCCTTATGAACCTACAAAAACAACAACAACGACAAAAACAGCGGAAAAAAAATAACAACTCTATCCTTATATTTGTCAGTCTCGTTTCCGTGTCTGTTTATCGATCTCTTCTATCTGTTTAGCTCTGTCTATCTGTAGTCTGTTCTTCTGTCTGTCCGTTTGCCTTTCTTTTTCTCTCTATGAATCCTCCTCTTTCTTTCCCTATATCGGCCAACCCTACATCCTGTGAGGGGTGGCTGAAACAGTTAGAAAGTAACCTCGGATGTGCTGTATGTTTTAAGTTGGATTAATGCATTCTCTCTCTCTCTCTCTCTCTCTCTCTCTCTCTCTCTCTCTCTCTCTCTCTCTCTCTCTCTCTCTCTCTCTCTCTCTCTCTCAATGTAATGCCTAAATGCGTCCAGTCAGTGTAAGAATAGCTACTTCCCTACGAGGACATTTTATTCCTACTGTCTTCAGATATTTTTATGTATGTGAAGAGAAGTTGTTCACGTTGAAGGAGTTTGACCCATTCATTGACCCAAGCTGAGTAAGATAATCTGACCATAGAAAGAACTAAAAAAAAAAAAAAAAAATCGTCAAACTGAAAGTGTCAGGGTAAGAGATAATCTGCCTACTACTTATATTTCCCTCGGCAAAATAAGATCGGCCTGGGGTAATCCGGATTAAAAACATATGTATTTGGATTAAGAAACATATTTACCTCCGACAAGGAAGTTGTGAGAGGTTATGTATTCATCAGTCTCTGTATGTTTGTGTAGTGTACAAGATATTTTAAAAGCTGATATCGGATTTCAGTGAAATTTGGTGGATAAGTGGAAAGTAGGCCAAAGAAGAATTGATTAGAATTTGAGGTGGCCCTTAAGCCGGATACAAGAAATCATAAACTGTTTTGGCGTTGGCTTAGATACCGGGTATGCGCTCTCTGAAACTGTGTAACAGGGCAGATTAAGACCGTAGAATTAATTATGTGACACCGTAAAAGTATTCATCTGGTAGGAAAGAGATATTACAGCAATATATCATACATTTTATTTGCGTTCGGGAGGGTATGCGCTATGTGAGTGCTTCCTAGTTACAGTTGATTCCCTATCGTAACCCAGATTTTGATTTGCAGGAAGAACAAGAGACTTTGGAAGTTTCTGTCAACCTTCCTTCAAAAACGGGGAAAAAAAAAACTTTAGATATTTTCGCTATCATAACTAAGATTTGTGTGTGTGTGTGTGTGTGTGTGTGTGTGTGCTTCAGAATGAACAAACGACGTGGGAAAATTCTTGTCTTCTTGTTCTTCCTGCAAATCAGAATCCGATTTACAACAGTCAGTTTATTAGTCTTTAGTGAATCTTGGCGCTAAGTATTACGTCCACAACAGCTGGAAGGGTTGACTTCTAGGGTTTCTCTCAGTTGAACATAATCGCCGGGACCAGAATAAAGTATCCTGATGCATCTGTATTATCTTAACACTTAGGCTCCTGTGACTCTCTCTCAGCTGAATAAAATCGTCTAGCTAACGGAATACTTCAGTGATTCCGAGTATGAGAAGAACATTTTTTTTTTTTTCTGTCGTGATAGGTTCTATTATAAGCCCACAGTCTGCTAAAATCTGTGTGCTGAATAAAATCGTATTGTTTTGGCCTGGAAAAAAAAAAAAAAAAAAAAAATCTGTGCCTATAGCAAGACCAGGTTTAGTCAACATTTTTGTCTGCGTAGTGAACGTCAAACGTATGAAAGCAACGCGTGCTTACGAGTATCCTGTTTTTGTTTTTGTTTTTTTTTTTCTTGTCAGGAAAGAGATGAAATAAGTTTTCACCGCACTCAAACTATTATTCCTACAACACTCATTTTTCACCGGATATACTCCCATGTCCCCTCCCACCCTTCACCCTAATTCCAGCACACCTCACCCACTTCTTTGTCCCTCACGCACATTTCTTTACCCCACAAACACTGTCATTCTTTTAGGATATTTTACAATAAATATTCGCTGTACCCAAACCCCGAATCGTACCATACCCATTTTCACAGGTTATACTGTCCTGCCTCAGCCTCGCCGCGCACCAACACGCCATCCCATTATATCCATCCCTTTGTTCACCACACCCATTTTCTAACCCCAGTCTGAATGTTGACGCGACGCAGGTAAGTCGGTCGACGAATGCGCTTGTTTGGCCCACTGACTACTATGATTTCCCTCGGCCGGATAAAACTATTTAGTGCTAGTACGAAAAAATATCCGAGTTTTTATGCTTGACACTACAGTAATTTTTATCAGTTGAATAAAATGATTGCGTGTTAGTCCGAAAAATACTAAAATTTTTATCTTTTACAATACTTTAAAAAAGAAAATTAAAAAAATCAGCCGAAACAAAATCCACCGGTGTTAGGATGAAAATAACTTTTTTCTCTCTCTTTCGCAGCTAAAGTTTTACCCAGTTGAATAAAATTATATGATAGGTTGGAAAGTACCCTAGTTCTCATCTCGTATTCTCCATCCATCCATCCATCCATTCATTTATTCATTCATCTATCAGTCTATCTATCTATCTATCTATATCTGTCTATTTATATGTCTGTCTGTCCATCCATCCATCCAAACCTTTATTGCCCCATCAGATGCGTAGGGGCCTGGAGCTAGGCTACTCCATCCAGATATGTAAGGCGAGATTTTTCCACCGGAATTTTTATCGGCTGAATGAAGTCGTTTGGTGTTGGCCTGAAATGACTTACAAGTGTCCCCAGCGGCGAATGGTTTGCGAGTTAACAGCAAAAACGAGGGTAGGAGAGTGTACCTAGGATGTTGTTTCTCCTCTGATTCGTGTCCCGATAAAAATAAAAGTCTTCAAGATCTCACCACGGTATATACAGTAGAAGATACTCGAGGTAGTGCTGTCTTCAATGCCCGTATTCTCGTCGGTTATGGAAGTCCCTTAACAAATCTTCTTAAGCGATTTATTTTGCGTATTACCCCTTATTGTGCTCCCTGTGGTATTTAAATCATTCAAATACCACCACACTCACCAAAAATTGTATACTAATTGATGATAACGAACCGTATCCAAAGATAAATCACTAAGGAAGAGGTGTTTGGGAGCTTCCTTACCCGACATGATTACGACTCTGAATGACAAGCCAAATATTTCCCGTAACCCAAGGAACCGTTCACTATGTTCAAGTGGTTTGTATATAACCCAACGACGCCTGGTGGTATAATGGGTTAAGGCGCTCCAACAGGATGGGGTCTGTACGGGTTTACATCCGAGGGTGGTTGGGTTTACTGCTTGTTGGCTGGGAAAGGCCTTTCACCCGCTCTTCAAAGGTCGGGACTGGGAAGGTAACTCATGGCCCCTCAGCTGCTGATGGGAAAAGATTACTAGATGGTAGATAGATTTGTTGTTGTTGTTGTTGTTGTTGTTGTTGTTATGATGATAATGATGAAGATTATGGCGACGGTGATGATGGTGATGATGATGATGATGATGATGATGATGGTGGTGGTGGTGGTGGTGGTGGTTGTTACTGTGATTTGTTCTTCTTCTTCTTCTTCTTCTTATTATTATTATTATTATTATTATTATTATTATCATCATCATTATTATTATTATTGTTGTTGATCGTTTCTCTCTCTCTCTCTCTCTCTCTCTCTCTCTGTGCCTGAGAAAACGTATATAAAAAAGTCTTCAAAAAATCTTTAAAATATGCTTCAGAGAAACACCGGTTCATTCCTAACCACTGAGATTCAAGCACCATACCCCTTCACCACGAGGGTCAGTCCTAGGCTCAATAAATCGTTTGGCGGTATCATGAATGGAAAAAAAATATATCATTGTCTGTCTGTCTGTCCGTCTAACCACTTGGGGACGCCTTCACGTGGTGGCACCGATATGTATGGGCGACTTGACTGCCCGGATAGAGAAGCGTCCCTCCACCCCCTCCCTCCCTAACTTCCTTATGGGTGATGGTTGACTGCAGAAAGGTAATTACAGCCTGCAGTCTACTGGGTTCACGTATCAGATGAGCTTGGGCCACAACAACAACAGCAATAAATAAAAAAATACGAGTCTACGAGAGGTCCCTAGCTAAATAAAATCGTCTGACGGAAAAAAATAACAATAAATATCCATGGCTGTGTTGATGGGATATTGTCGAACTTATAGTGTGAAGGGATTTTGTTTACTTGAATAAAATCGTAAGGAAGTAGCAAGAATGTAACAAAAAAAAAAAATTATGGTGAAAGGGTAAAGGTTATGGGTGTTGTTACAGAGGTTATTAGATGGATGATTGGCTTGTAACAGGAGACGTGATTGTAACCTTATATACTCGCAGCCTACATATACCCGTGGGACTGTGTGTGTGTGTGTGTGTGTGTGTGTGTGTGTGTGTGTGTGAGAGAGAGAGAGAGAGAGAGAGAGGAAAAAGGATCAATATTTTCTCACCTTTTCTCCACTATCTCTCTACACTTATCTCTCTCTCAGTCACGTTCTCATCTCGTTCCCACCCCTCTCCTCTTCCTCTCATCCTGCCCTTAGCATCTCTCTCACGCCTTCTACAAGCCTCTCTCTCTCTCTCTCTTTCTCTCTCTCTCTCTCTCTCTCTCTCTCTCTCTCTCTCTCTCTCTCTCTCCCCGGATAATCGGTAAGTACTGAAAGGGAGGAATACAGATGGCCAGATAAATAGTATAGTAGGTGGATTGGTACTTACCGGACAGATACTGAGCTGCGTAGGTATGTATGTAGGTAGGTAAGTAGCATGTGAGTTTTTGGAAGGTAGATAAGTAGATAAAATAGATAGATGGAAGAGTGGAGTGGCATATTAGTATTTAGGTAGTTTAATAGGGAGGTAGGCATGTAAGTAGGGAGGTAGGTAAGTAGGTGGAATGGTGGGGAGGTAGGTATAGAGGTAGGTAGGCAGGTAGAAAGGCAGTTAGGTAGGAATGTAAGTAAAAAGCAGCCAGACTGATTATGTGGTAAGTAGTTAGGATGGTAGTTTGGTTGGTAGGTAGGGAGGTAGACTGGTAAGTAGGTAAGCAGGTAGGAAAGTTAATTAGTAGGCTAGTTACCAAGGTAGCGTGGCAGGTTAGTAGATGAAATGATAGGTAAGAAGGTAGGCAAATTAGTAAGTAGATAGGGATGTGGACAGGTAGAAAGGCAGCTGTGAATTAAGTAGGCCTAGCTACACTGATAGGTAGGTAGATAGGTAGGTAAGGTGGTAGATAGGGTGGTAGGTAGGTTGGTAGGTAGATAATTATGGCTGTATATTTTACAGGCATACACTTAACTTATGAACACAAGAGAGAGAGAGAGAGAGAGGAGGGCTGTGTCTCGTGATCGCTGTAACTCTCTCTCTCTCTCTCTCTTTGATTAGGAAATATGGAAACGAACACCATTAATTTCTTGCCTACCGTCGCATCCAGAGAAGAAGCATGCTGTCATTTTTTTTTCTTTCCTGTCTCTCTTTGTTTTTTTTTGTTTTTTTACTAGGAAGTGGTCAGTGCAAGCAGAATTTTTGAGAGAGGGAGAGAGAGAGAGAGGGATGAAGTAATAGATATAGCAAAGAATATGATGTGGTGATTTGGACATACGAAACACGTGAATAATGAAAGATTAACCAAAAGTAAAATGATGGAAGAAGTAGGAAATGGAGACGAGGAAGATGGAAGAGTGGAATGGAAGAATGTATGAGGAAGGGCGTGACGGTTTTGGGGTGGAGGGAGGGAGTACAGTATGTAAGAGGTGGTAAAGAAGCTTGGATCTATTATTATTTTTCCCATCCTCATTCAACCCTGAGATTGGGTGTTGTGTCAGATGGAGAGGTTGATAGGTAGATGGATGGGTGGATTGATAGTTTCAGAGGTGGATGAGCAGATGGATTAACTGGGGCCAGTTGATGGAGGGACTGGCGATAGATAGATGAACAGGGACTTAGGGACAAAGGTGGATTGAGAGAGAAACTGATTGGCAGGTAGATGGATAAATGGATAGGTAGGAGGGGCCGCGCGACGGAAGGGGTTCACAGACCACCGGCCGGATAATGCATTTTTGTTGGATAACACTATTTTCATCCATACTCCATCATGTGGTCCTGGATGAGAACACCTTCCTCCACTGGAAGTATGGTTGAACGTCCTTAAAAAGAAAGAAAAAAAAAGTAATGTACATCGTCCTTGTGGCTACTCACCATTCGCTTAGGAGCGGAGGAGCGCGTCTTGGCAGTGTGTGCCTCTGTGTGCATGTATTGGTTGCGGCTAATAAGAACGTAGCCGGGGCACGAGCCTCGCTTACTGATTGGCTGGCCATACGTGGCAGTGTGTTTGGCGGGGAGTTTTTTGCCGCGCCATACGTCAGTCCCTACCGTTTTGCGCTGTTTTACAGTCATCTTTTGCAACTTTTACGGAGTTCCGCGTATGATTACTGGAGTAACAATGTCCCGTCGTGCTGATGATAGTGATAAAAGTGTTCCTTGGCACTCAGGATTTGTGAAAACAGTGGTTTGTGGGTGAGTTCGTTTTGTAGCAATAATGGTAAACGACCTTTTTTGTGGGACCATAGCACATTCATGTTGCTTCATGGTACCTATCTTTGTTCTAATCAATTTTGTTTTTTGCTTAAGCAATCAAGTTTTGCCAGAAAACGGGTTGAAAGTTCAGCAAATTAAAAAAATAATAGAAAAGTAAAAAAAAATATTAAATAATATTAATTTTATAAATATGGTCAGAGTATTATAAGAACCACAATCTGCACTCAGAAACCTTTCGTAAAAAAAAAAAAAAAGTTCTACCAACAAAATTAAAAAGTTAAGGTTGCGAGAATATTGGTGACCTTTGAACATTCACATCTATCTATCTGTCTGTCAGTATCTATCTGTCTATATCTGTCTATCTCTATCTATCTGCTTATCTATCTCTCTTACACACACACACACACACACACACACACACACACACACACACATATATATATATATATATATATATATATATATGTTGAATGAATTATTTGATAGCCTGATACATAAAGAGATGGATAGATTGATGTGTTGATGAATGGATAGATGGATGAAACGTTTAACAGATACTGGAGAGACTGATAGATAGGTATGATGTATGTATGGATGGGGGGATAGATGGACGGATGAGTACTATTGTTTGACACCAGTTCATTATGCGTGTTGATTTTCTTAATACTGAGAGTTTTGAAGACGGGTATAATGATGCTGTTGGCGATAGTAGCTGATTTAATACTAGGTTTCGGTGATATATGTACAGTAATCGGTGCTGATATAGTGGTCTTGGCGATAATGGTGTCGTTGTGATAGTATTGGTGGTGATAGTGAATGGTGGTAGTACTGATGGTGATGGTGGTGATAGTGGCAGCGGATGTTAGTCGTGTCTGAGTGATAGTGATGGTAGTGATAATCGTGGTAATGAGTGGGCGTAGTAGTTTTGATGGTGGTTGTGGTGATGATGATGATGATGGTTTAGATGATATTTTTAGGTATTTAGTTGGGATGGTAAGGGTTGTTTTGCAAGTAGTGGTATTATTATTAGTAGTAGTGGTAGTAATAGTAGTAGTAGTATCTGCAGTAAAAGCAGTAGTGGTAGTAGTAGTAGTAGTGGCAGGGTAGTAGTCTAGTAGTGACGGTAGTAGTAGTCAGTAGTTGTAGTAGTAGTGGATCAATATACACTGTCTTTTATTTACCAAGATTCAATTAAGGCTCATTATACAGGAAAGAGAGACAGAGGGAGGGAGGGAGGGAGGGAGACAAGGGAAGGAGGGAGGAGAGGAAGAGGAGGAAGGGAAGAAGAGGAACAGGAGGGAAGAAGAAAACAAGGAAGGAGGGTAAAAAAGTGAAGGAAGAGAGAGAGAAAGAGAGAAGAAGGGAGAAGTGTGAAAGGGGAAATGAAAAAAAAAAAAAATGCAAAGGAGAGGGAGAGACAGAGGGAGAGAGAATGTTAAGGAAGGGGGTGAAGAAAGTAAGTGGTCAGACGAAAAGGATGAAGGGAGAGGAAAGGGTGCGGAAAAAGAGAGAGAACTCTTTGATGTTTGAGAGACTGTGTTTGATGTTTTTCTTTCTCTCTCTCTCTCTCTCTCTCTCTCTCTCTCTCTCTCATAAATCCGAAATTAAAGCAATAAAAAAAATCCTTGTAATGGTGATGACTATGTTGAGCCATTTCCTTTATTTTATGTATCCTGTTCTGGACATAAATTAGAAAACCTGTTCTCGAGATCCACTAACTCCCCTGCACATAAAGAAGGAAAGCCACATACCCCCCACACATCACCCATTTGGCACTAAAACCCACCGTCTTCATTCGGGGCTGGTGTGGTGGTATTAGCGGGGGTGTCTTTATGGCCTTTTGGGAGGGCAGTGAAGGCTGTTTTACCCCTTCAGTACGATGACGCCTTTTCTGTTGTATTCGTCGTAACACTTGATGATTTTTTTTTGTTTTTAGCCCAGGGGGGACTTTCAATATAGAGTGGGTAACCTCTCATTTACAGTAGGTTTCCCCCAAATAAAGTACAGTCGTGTGTATGTAGCAGTAGCAAAATGTAAATCAGCTTATGTACTGAAGAGGTTAACCCCTTTGATACGTCTTTATACTTGCTATTTTCAGACCATTATATTGAGCTGAGAACAGACTTTTATACTGAGCTTAGAATAAACTTTCCGGACGGGAGGTGTTCCACGTAGCCTTCATAGCCACTCCATTCATAAGGAATTCTTCAAGCCGGAATAAAAAAAAATCGCATGTTACAGAGAGAGAGAGGGGGGGATAAAACTAGAGAAAGACGTCCTCGGAGTGAAATGGTTTGTTTGTTTTTTTTCCAGAAGCGTCAGATTTTCCAGAGTTTATCAGCTCTCAGAATCTCGAATAACTACTTGATTATCAGTTCGTAAATACTGTTGTGTCATAATAGTTGCTTCTGTTAAACCCTATAATCATCCATCACAGTATCATCAACAGGATTATGAATTTTTGAGAAAAGTTTCCGATGGTTTTTTAAATGATTCCACTGGGGAAGATTGCTGTTATAAGCATGGGTTACTTGTTATAATCTGGATGTTGTATAAGAAGAGAACATAGGGCAACAGGACACTTCAGGCTGTAGCAGTATGATAACGGGGATTCGAACTCGCGATTATATGATATGCTTCACCACGGCTTTTTTTTTTTTTTATTCTTTGCTATTTCCAGACGGTTTTATTCCTTTGAGTATAAACTCTTCCACTTGGATGGGTTGAGTATAGCATTCCTTAAACCTCTTCCCTGCTTTGTCGTTTGCTGGGGCTGAGATTGTTTGGAGACAACAAGAAACACATAATCGCAGTGAAGAGGCTAACTCCTTCTCAGCGAGGACGCTTTCTTGCTTTTATTTCTCCTGTCTCCGGGCATTTCTGTATTGCTTAGGGAGACTTCATTCGTCCCCCTCTACTACATGCTCAAGGTGGGTAAAATTGACCGTGGTAGCCTGATTTCAGAAAGTCCTTGGAATGAAGGGGTCTGGGTCTGTGATGATGATGATGATAATAATATGATGGTGATGATATTGATGATGCTGAGGTTGATAATGATGACAGTGATGATGCTGTTTGTCTGTTTATTTATATCTACCTCTGTTGCCTGACGCCTCACCCTGACCTCCAGGCATTTGTGTCGCTACTCAGTAATGACCCCTCTTCCCACGACACACCATACCTTCCTCTACATATTTTCGCATGTTATCTCTCCATCTCGTTCTCGGTGTCTCCCCGTCCCTCTCCTCCCATCCACCCTAATTTCATACACACTCTTATTCAGTCTCCCACTCTTCATTTGCCCCTCATGGCCGAACCACCTCAAAGTATTTCTGTTATAATAATTGTTATTATTGTTGTTAATTTATTTTTTTTATTTTTTTTTAGTTTTACGCCGTGTCCCTTTTTTTCGGTAAGGGCTAAGGCGTTGCCCTTTGTTAGAGGACATTGGTTTTGAAACGTGTAGCACTTCATGACCGGATGCCCTTCTTGATGTCTACCAATGACCCTTGGGTGGACTCGAACCTCCGACCTTGTTGTTCTTGTTCTTGCTATTTCTTGCACAACGTCAACCTGCGCACCACATTCTTCACGACTTCTTTCGTTTGTCCATTCATCTCTCCATGTGACACCTCAGGAATTTCAGAGGCAATGTATTTCAGCAACTCAGTCTTGATTTTTTATCCTTCAAACATCGCCCACACATCACTGGTGAACATTAGTGCTTTAGCTAATCTAATGTCGTGCATTTTATTTTCTTTACCCCATGCTTGAGAATAACCATACTTACTGTACATCTTTACCTCTCGTTACAGCTCACTCCTGCCACCCTCCTTTCTCGGTGCATCTTTTCCTTCAGTTCTTCCTCGATCTTACCATATTTGTTTATAGCACAGCCCGAATACCTGAACACCTGCAAATTTTCTGTGTAACATTCAGTCGTAACCTACAGTTCGTCTTCGCATCTATTTCATACACTGTTAGGTAAACATTGACTTTACTGTTTAGCACACACCATCAAAGTTTTCTGCCAGACTCTGCAACTTTTGCTCCAAATCTGTTATCAGTACTGCATCATCTGCAAACATAATAGTGTACTGTAGATATTTCCCACTTATATCTTCTCTCTACAGAGTCATTGCTCTACCAAACGTCCTCGCTTCCACCTCTCTCATTGCTGCTGCCATATAAACAATAAACAGCCATGGACTCTTTCAGTCCTACTCAAGCTGAACCTCTGACTTAACTCGCTGAAGTTCAGGACAACTCTGGAAATCTGTCCCAGTAAACGCAGACGACTTTTTTTTTTTTTTTTTTTTTTTTTTTTTTTTTTTCCTGCTGAGAGTTAGTGCAAGGAACCAGCGAGTGTTAATACTGGTATCATTAACCTTCTCATGGTGCAAACAACGCAAGTATTGTATTCCAGGTAACGCCAGACGATATGATTCAGCTGTGAGTGAGTGCTGGCGGCCTGAGAGAATAAAAAAAAAAAAAATCGTACAATTCTCTGACTAGCTTTGATATACGCAGTGCCGAGTCTACCTGTTAGATTAATAGCACCTCCAGTCATCCAAGTCTGACACCTCGTCTAACCGCCAGATCAGTTGATACTACAAACTTTTTTTCTGCTCACGTCACTTTTCTATCAGACACGTTAGAGGAAATGTCAAGTCAACACATCCCCGGCCTCTGCTGAGCGCGCGCGCGCGCACGCACACACACACACACACACACACACACACACACACACACACACACACACACACACACACACACACACACACACACACACACACACACACACACACACACACACACACACACACACACACACAACACACACACACACACACACACACACACACACACACACACACACACACACACACACACACACACACACACACACACACACACACACACACACACACACACACACACACACACACACACACACACACACACACACACACACACACACACACACACACACACACACACACACACACACACACACACACACACACACACACACACACACACACACACACACACACACACACACACACACACACACACACACACACACACACACACACACACACACACACACACACACACACACACACACACACACACACACACACACACACACACACACACACACACACACACACACACACACACACACACACACACACACACACACACACACACACACACACACACACACACACACACACACACACACACACACACACACACACACACACACACACACACACACACACACACACACACACACACACACACACACTTTTCGGTCTGTCATCGGCTTCACCCTCTCAACAAATACACCACCATTTGATGATCAGGAAAAAAAATATAAAAATCAATGTAAGGGTGAGGGAGTTAGAGGAGTGAGGGTAGTGAGGATGGGAAAGGTGGTGTGGGTGGTGAGGGTGGTGAGTGGTGTGGGTGATGAGGGAAGAGTGGTGAGGGTGGTGAGAGGAAAGAGAAGGTGGTGCGGGTGAGGGTAGTGAGGGGAAAGGGAGAGTAGTGAGGGGAGAGCGAGGGTGGTGAGGGGAGAGTGAGCGTGGGAGGGTGAAGGGAACGCGAGGGGAGAGAGAAGATAGGCCTACAGTTCAATGACCCTCTCTCTCTCTCTCTCTCTCCCCGTCATCATCTTCTGCTTCTTCTTCGTCTTCTTCTTCATCTTCTTTCATGTTCCCGTTCTTTTTCCTTCATTGTCATCTTTCCTTCCTTTCATCTCTCATCTTTCCTTCCTTCACTCCCTCCATATACCTTTAATAACAGTGCACATCATTTAGGTAGTAACAGTAATAATAGTAGTAGTAGTAGTGGTAGTAGTAGTAATGTTAGTAGTAGTGTGAATTAATTAAAGTGATTATGAAGTGCTAATAATGTTACTGAGAATTACAAATAAAGGAACAGTTAACGCCTTTGATAATAAAAACGAGTCAAATACAGCAAAGCAGTAAAAGACGGTCAGGATACTTTATTGTTGTATTCTGGCTGCATCCTTTAAGTCTCTGGATTTGTCTGTTACAAAATGATAATGACGATGATGATGATGGTGGTGGTGATAATATGATGATGGTGGTGATGATAATGATTGTTGATAGTGATTATGATATGATAATGTCGGCGATGATAATAGTGATGTGATGATGGCGATGTGATGTGATGTGATGTGATGATGGTGGTGGTGATGATTATTATGATGATGATGACGGCCTAATCCTAGTGAGGGAACCATCGACGTATCGATTAATTTTCTCTCCCTCCTTCCTTCCCTCCCTCCCTTCTCTCTCTCTCTCTCTCTCTCTGAGAGAGGTTTAAGTAAATGTAGTAGTAGTAGTAGTTATGGCGGTGGTGTTGGTGGTGTGCGGTGTAGTAGTAGTAGTAGTAGTAGTAGTAGCAGTGGTGGTGGTGGTAGTAGTAGTTGTAGTAGTAACAGTAGTAGTGGTAATAGTATAGAAGGAGTAGCAGTAATTTCAATCGACCTGTCTTTTTTCTCATGTAATGAGGAAGTGAGGAACTAATAAGAATATTACTCATTCTGATAATAATAATAATCATCATCTAATCCAGTGTTGCCCCTAGAGAAACTTAGGATCCCAGGGCTAGGCAAGTTGGTAATGACATTTAAGATGAGAGTGACCAGTCTCACTCATCCCTGAGTGACATTACGTGAGCAGTAAATCCCAACCATCCTTTGGATATAAACCTACACGCTCAATCCGACTGGAGCGCCTTAATTACCCACTAAACTACCAGGCGCCATAATTTGGTTATATGAGCCGTCCCCGCAACACACAAAGATACCTCCAGTTAAGTTGCTGGCGGAACGTAATTTTGCGGTCCACACGGCAAAAGTGGGTAACAACTCATTAACCAGTATGCCTTTAGTATTTTATGCACGCTGCCGCTGTTTGTTTATTTAATTATTTTCGAACTCACGGAAAAGGAGAGACGAAACTATCCTCCAGCTCCGTTAAGTAATAATAATTCCTTTGTGTTCCGTTCTTGCTACCACCAAACGAATTTACTCAGAAAAGGAGAGGCTTCTTATAATGATGGGGTTACCAATTCGCTTCGATGACGTATTTCATTGTCCATTATTGCTACCGCTGGACGATTTGCTTCAGCTGTGGGGAGATTATTCTAACTGGAGGAGTTTGATGTATCCTTCATTAACCTTTTCATTCTCAGAGATCTGTCCTATTGTCCCAAGGTTGTTTAAAGTCGTTTGGCATTAGCAAGAATAAAATAAGAAATGCATCACCGGGTTGAATGGAAAAATAAGACGTAACAGGATCAGTACCTGCGAAAATCATGAACCCCATTGGTACGATTCCTCCCCCCCCCCGCCACCCACAGGGAAGGCCAGATATAGTGCTTATCCCTAAATGTGTCGCTCTCTTCTTCCTTTCCTCCCTCCCTCACCGAATTACTGTAGTTTATTAAAGAATGGGGACCAGGCTTTGTGAAAAGAGTCTTGGGGAAACGAAATTTTGCACACTGGTACACCCTCCCCTGAGCCATGTCTTAGACAGAGTAGGACCTCGAGGGTCGCCGCCTCCCACGGGGGTGATCGCCCTTGGGTGTCCTACCTGAAACCGGTGGGCACAAACAGATTCTTACTTCGGAACATAGACTTTTGCACAGTGGTAGAGCTTCACTCACACCAGATTATAAGCATGTTGGGACCCCCATGGGCCGCGGGCCCCTTGTCAGAGGTGTTATGCACAACCAAACTTTGTAACCCAAGATCATGAAATATTGCATAGTGAGAGATGTTCGCCCCGGATACGTTTAGGTAAGGGTGGAACCACCGAGTGTCCCCCTTCACGGGGAAGGGAACGGCCCCCGTGGGTCCCGGCAAAGCCATGATGCACGGCTCAGCAACACGAAATATTGTATTTTGGGAGGCGTTTCTCCCGACCACGTTTTAGGTAGAGTGGGACCCCCGATGATCAACCCCCACGGGCGAGGAGGCTGGGAACAGTGCCACAGTATTTTACCCAAGAATTTTAAGTTTTGCACAATAGTACAACTTTACGGGGGCCAAACCAGTCCTGGCCAAAGCTTGTTTTGCACGGTCATGGTTTTTAACCTAAGGACATGAAAATGCGTGCTGGCAGACGTTTACCCGCCCCCGGCCACGTTTTAGGCAGGGTGTGACCGCCGGTGGCCATCCTCCCACGGGAGGGACTGACCTCAGGGGACAGCGCCATAGTTTTTACTTATGTTACACGAAATTTTGCGCAACAGTAGACCTTTACCCGGACCAAAGTTTATAAATAATGGGGCGCCTGGGGTTCTCCCTGTCGCCCCCCTTCCCCCCATAAATAATTATTCCTTTCCCCTTACAGTGGGTGCAACTGTCAAAGGTGCCCTGTATCTTATATCTATTTCATTCTTCCCTCCATCAGACGCTTTTATTCAGATAAGGTGTGTCCTGATGCTCATGTTAAACAGTTCATTGTGATGACATTTTATTTGATTTTTGTCTTTTCCAGCCGATTTTATTCAAATTGAAAGAGATCAGTCACATCGATGGGATGGAAAACGCTCTCCATTCACGTTTTCAGCACCAGAGATATAATTTGAGCTGCATAAAATCCTCCACCATTAGCGAGAGAGAATCCAGTTTACGACAACGGAGTGAAGGGGCAAATGTGTGAATGTGTGACTTTGGAATTACATTAGTGTCAAAAATTTGAGTGAGATCAGTGTTACAAGGTTTTTAAAAAAGTATGTGGGTTACGGATGTTGAACAGAATAAGAATTATGGAGATTCGTAAAATGATGTTCAGTGAGGAAATCAACTGATGGGAAGGCAGAGAAAAGTGTGCTGCGGTGGTTTGATGGCACTTAGAGAATGGATATCAACAGGTATTATAGTGGAAAAGATATACAGTATACAGGAGCGAGTCTGACGGTAGGACGTGGCGTGGAAGCCAGGAAGGAGATTATCATTAATGCATGTGTGAATAAGCAAAATATGACAAACGAGAAAGCAAACAAACTATTGAATGACAGAAATGATTGGATGAAATGTGTTTAAAGATGCATACTGAAACGGTTTCACCATTGCATCCCTTTTTAACATGTCAGTCAACGGTTGGTCTCTGTCCCCTGTGCATTAAGGAGATTGTATTTTATGTGAATACTTAGTTCTGTAAGGTGGAGCCGAGATTTCAATGGCCTGAGTGATGAATGAGTGAATGTGTGGCGCATTTTATTGTATAGTGTAATGATAGACCTGTTTTCGTGTTCCTGTTTCAGGAATTTTCCCATCCCATGTATTAGTGGGAATTAGGGTTGTTATAGTGATGATGATGATAATCACTTGTTTTCTTAATGTGCCGAAAGTGACAGGCACATGACAAGGGGTACTTGTAATCTTTTACACTGTGAGGATCCTGTGATTCACTCCCACCCGAATAATATCGTCTAGCGTTCAAAATCGTCTGGCGTTAGTTGGAATTAAATGCTAGTCTTGCCCCTACCATGAGAGAATTAACTTCCCAGTACTGCGAGAGCAATTTAATAAGCTGAACTAATAAATTTTGATATTATGGCCTCTGGGATAGGACCGGGAAGAACGAAGGGTTTGAATGAGGCGTGACTGGACATACAGCGCTGTCCATTTCACTGAGCACTCTATAGATGGATGCTGATAGTCTTGTGTGTCCCCTTCCCCATTTCTGGATCCTGCCCACCCCATTGAAATAGTCGGATATTGGGTTAGGATGATGGGTGGTGGTTCGCCCATATGGAACCAATGGGAAGGGGAGATGCTGGAAGGTGAAAGAAAAGGAGACGAGAGTGGGAGGCTGACTGAGAGATGTTGGCAAGAGGAGAGGAAGGTGAATGAGAGACTGACTGAGAGATGCTGGAAGGAGAAGGAGAAGGATATAAGAGTGAGGGACTGGCAGAGATACTGAAAGGAGGAGAGTGAGACGGGAGTGAGAAACTAGTTGAGAGATGTTGGGTACAGTTGAAGAGGAAGATGAGTGAGAGACTGAGTGTGAGATATTGGAGAGAGGAAAGAAAGAAGAGGGTAAAAGATGGACTGAGAGCAGCTGCAAGGAGGAGAGGAAGACCGAAAATAAGTTAGAGGTTGGTGTAGAGGGAAGTATAAAGGGAAATACAGAAATAGTAATTTGAGATGGTGTTGCTATATGGAACGAAGAGAAAAACTGGCTGGGAGATACTGGAGGAAGAAGGAGAGGTGGACCAAGAGCAGGGTGTGCTGGGAAATCAGTCATAACATTATATATATATATATATATATATATATATATATATATATATATATATATATATATATATATATATAAGAGGAAAACGGTGCTAAGAAACCTATTCTATATGCAGTCGGTCTGCTCGTATAGCTGGCATTCTCACTAATCAGACTCATACATTAACTACCAAATGTTATTAAAAGTAATGCAAAGAAGTACTAAAAAAGCGAGGAAGAGTGGAAGAGACTTGGCATACGCCTTCTCTTGATGACTTCATAAAAAAATAAATAAATAAATCAACGATTTTCCTCACAGGTATTGCTTACTGCTGCATTGTTATGACTGATTCTGGAGAGACAGAATGAGGATAAAGTAGAAAAGTCTTACTACAGACTTTCCCAACGCGATTCAGTCCGAGGTCACTTACTACAGTTCAGTCTGGGTAATACCAAACAGATTGACAATTTCCTTCCACTTAGGAGAGATCCCTCCGGGTGAAAAGGTTAATGATGAGGGTGATCGTTGGCTAAAGGAGCAAAATCGATAACCGGAAAAAAAATGTTATCCTGCATCATAAAAATGGTGATAAATAGGGCTTGGAAAATAACGGCTAAACAGCCTTCTTTCTGCTGTTTACAGACTGTCTACACACTGTAATGAGCTGAAATATACAGTATGTACAAGAGACAAAACAAATCGGACCAACAATTCAACACAAGAGATCAAGTTGGATTTCGTACCAGTTATTTAAGAACAGATTTTTATTCCTAACATTAACCACGTGATTATGAAAGTATCACAATTCAACGAACTTTGCAAGGCAATCATTGACTACTGCACAGCATTTATGCAGAAAGTGTGAAAGTGATAAGAGCAATTGAAAGCCAAAGATCAGAAGTACAGTATCAGCATCACTCCATATTATGTCCACTGGGTGTTGGAGAGGGTTGCCTTCAAGTGGTAGCCTAGGATCGATATAACCGGGCGGCTCAACTTCCTGGTTATACAAACATCCCTCAACTACTTCCCTATCCCCAGAAAGGAGGATGGTGGGCTGCAGGAGGAAGGCAACTTAAGTCTCCAGTCCATCAGCATCACGTTTCAGATGAGTCTATGGAAACAACAGCAACAGTGTTCACAGCCGGAATTTCCCCTGTCCATACAGGAAACAGAGGTTCAGCGGGGATAGGTGTTACAAGGTCAGTAGTGATATTGGCGTGATCACTGTCAGAGCTGGCGGGGTGAGCAGAGTCAGTGAATTCGGTTGAAACAGACCATGCTGGGGACACGAATCCGCCGGACCCATCCGGGGTGAGTGGCGCAAATATTATTTCATTCTTTTACTTATTTATATGCCCCTGTCTTCTCATTCAACGACCGCTCAAACACTCAGATTCTGAGTGTTAGAACAAAGTTGCTGAGCGATGAACAGTGAGACTACGATGTAACACAGGCAGCCAAGGATTTTTTTATTTTATTTATTTTATTTATTCATTTTTTGTATCATTATCTTCCATTCAGTACAAGCCCCATGACTCACCGAGCCCAGTCATTCTGGGAAACGTTGTCGCCGAGAGCCAAGCAGTAATAGGTACAATAAACGAGATACATTGTACTGGTATAATACTCCATCTATCACAGTTTGCCCTCACTATTTTCTCTAGTGTATGTAATACTTTCTGTAGGTGGTAGGTACGGATAACTTTGTCATTTATGCTCAGCCTTGCAACTATGAACAGTATACAGTATACAGTACATGTATGTGAATGTTATGTCACGGGGAAGTCGTTTTTTTTTCATTCATTTTCTTTTCTTTATTTCTTGGACTATTTTGATATTCTTAGTTAGCCTAGGATGGATAGCTCAGACGGGGTTAAGATGCAGATTAACCTGTGTTCTGTGAACCCATCTCCAGACTGTTATATCATTTCATTGATTGTCAGTTATTCTGCAGAATGTATGGAAGGAACAGTATGGGTGGATAATTGCAGGTTTATGTGGGTAATAATAAGTTTGTTTACAAGGTGCACAAAGTAGTGAAATTCGCATTCATCAACATTTCACGCCACAAAATAAATTGGTTGCGACAGGAAACACAATAGAATTCCTAACAACCACTCAGCACTTAATACACCCTCATTATTATCACTGCACTGCACTGCTAAGCCTAATTCCTTGGCAGTAATTTCCACCACTTGACACCTATGCTTTGGGGATTAGGGGAAGGCAGATAGCATGGAATCACTCTTAGGGCGAGCAGACTGTTTCATTGATTTTTTTAATAACGAGTACTTTGCCAACATAAGAAAGCAGTTGGGGTCGAGAGCAGGTGTGCAGTTACAATCACACAACCTGGTGTTAGGCTCAGTAGCCTACTGGCAGCGATGGCCTTACAGTAAGCAGAAGAATCGCATAGCACCCTCCAGCATAACTTGTGATCAACGTTCCAGCACCTTTTCTAAAGAACGGTCCAATTATACTTTTTAAAAACTTAGCTCTGACGTTAAATGAAAGCATGTAAGCTGAAATCGTATTTATTATCTAATTTTGTGGGCCACTTTGTGAGGGGATCTTGGGCAGTTAGCCAGTTGTCCACCCCTGACGCCATCACTGATACTGGAGGCTTGATTCGTTCGAAGATAAGAGTGACCAAGGGCGGAGGTATAGGACGAACACTGATTAACACACCTCCCTTCGTGAAAACTAAGAGAAATCTGACGATACCGTGAGGGAAATGATCGGGAAAGCAGGGTGAATCTATGGTCGGCACTGTTGCCTCTGGCGAGGAAAATTATATGACCTTCCATTGGTCAATAAAATTTTTCAGTGTGTTGGCTGATCGTCGGCAGTGAGGCAGTTGTGACATTACGCAGCGCAGGGGTGACGTTATGGAACATGTTACAATAGGCTAAACCATTGTGAGGACATTCAACCAGTAGACTCAACCTAAAGTGAAACAAAAACTTGCTGTAGGAAAGTATGTGAAGAAGGGAGAGGGAGAGTAAGAATAAAAATGGGAATAGGAAAAAAGGAAAGTGGAGGCACATGTGTTTCCTGATGCGGCTATAAATATGCGTGTTTGTTTGACAGGTGTACCTGACCCTTGACGCCCTCTTCTGTGTGTGTGTGTGTGTGTGTGAGTCTGTGTGTTGGAAACTGTCATGCAATAGCACTGTAGCATGTATACATGTGCATGTGTATTTGCATTTATGTGCATATATGTGCGTATATTTACTCGTACTGTGTGTATTGTGCCAGTGTATCTATATACATACGCCTGCACGTATATATATTTTTTTTAATAACAGAAAAGAGGAAGGAAAAACAAATTAATAAAAAAAAATAATCCATACACCAGTTTACTTACGTCCTCCAATCATACAGTTTCAGTAACAGTTAGACTTGAACAGCTGTAGGTTGAAGTTTGAGGGGGAGACAACTCCGGGGAAGTGAGTTCCAGAGGCGGTCATTTCCCTCCTCCTCACATTTGACTGAGACACTGAGATCAATCCCGGGCCCCAAGCACGATACGTTTGCCAACATTGTTCCCTTCTCACCACAAAAACGGGACGATGTAATTGTTGCAGAGAATGGATCCACACTACACGCACTCCACGTAACAAATACCAGACATCACCTCAGTACATGGTTATGTTACAGGTGCAACACTTCCACAGACATTCTTCCTGTCATACCAAACACATATACCCCCACACCCTCCAACAACCCCTCCTACTCACCCAGTTACTGCTACCAAAACTCGGCCCCTGCTCACAAACACCATACCTACGATATAGACGCACACTAGACGCACACCCCCTTGATCTCGCAGTATAAACACATTGCAACTAAATGTTGATGGCATCCACATCAAACGCCACAGATTGAAAAGTTTCTTCACGATCACAATATACACTATGCACTTCTACAACAAAAAAAGCTCACATGCCCACACAAAACACTAGACTTCAGTCCCTCCACACTCATCTGCTCAAACAGAACTGATGGCCATGGGAGGCCTCACCACACATATTCACACATTCACTTACATTCACACATACAACACAATAACTTTTCCAGATTAATACTACATTACAAGTACATTCAATCAGGATCAAATCTGGTCACAAACCTCAGTGCGTTCTGGTATAAGGTAACTTATGTTTGCGTGGTGGTTCACAAGTATGTTTCCATTTCTTTGTGGGAAGGGATGTGTTGGATGTTTGAAGAGATGGCGAGGTTGGTCCTGGAAGTGCTCATTTGTGAATTAGTGATACTGTTAAGTGTTTCGTAGAGCCGAGAGCGGTCTGTGGAGTGGCTCAGTGTTATTGCCAAGGCCTTCCAGTTTTCTGTCTGTCTATCTATTGCCAGACGCCTCAATCCCGTTCGGGGTGGCCACAAACAAATCGCCTTCAAGTCGCCCTGTCCCCCGCCAATTCACTGCCGTGCTCCCAACTCACACCCCCCTCTCTTATATACCTCTCCATCCCATCCCTCCATCTCATCCTCGGCCTCCCCCTCCATCTTCTCCCCTCCACCTCACTCACATACACTCTCTTCGTCAGTCTTTCACCCTTCATCCTCTCCACATGGCCTAACCACCTCAGTGTATTCCTCCTAACGCTTCCTATCACATCCACATCCACACCACAACGCTCCTTTATATCCTCATTTGTCAGCCTGACTCTCCATGTGACTCCACAGGCACCTCTTAAATAACTCATATCCACTGCTCTCACTCTTGACCTGTGCCCTTCCAACAGCGTCCAAGCTTCACTTCCATATTTTAGAGTTGGTATCACAATACTGTCATGTAGTAACTTTTTCACTTCCATGCTCACTTCCCTGTTTCTTATCACTGCTTTCAAGGAACCAGCAACATTTCTTCCCTGCTGTACCCTTTCAAGCACTTCATCCTCCAAACCTCCATCCTTACTCATCACACTACCCAAGTACTTAAACGTACTCACATTTTCCAGTTCCTCACCATCCAACCTCGCTGTACATTCACTGACTTCACCTCTCTCAAAGGCCATCACTTTACTCTTCTCTACATTCACCTTTAGATTCCGTTTCTTACACACTCTCCCAGACTCATCCACCAAGCCTTGCAGCTCCCCTTCGTCTTCACTCAACAACACTATATCATCTGCAAACAACAGTACAGGGAGTTTCGAAAAAATACCCTCTTTCATCAGGGCGACTCCAACATCCACTACCCTACCTTGTACCTCTTTTATTACCCCATCCATGTACAGATTGAACAACCATGGAGACATGACACATCCCTGTTTCAACCCAACCTTCAAAGAGAAAAATTCACTCAGTTCACCATCCACGCGCACTGTAGCCTTAGCACCATCATACATACTCGTCACAGCATTCAACAACTTCCCATCTGCTCCATGTATTCTTAATACTTTCCACAATCCTTGTCTATCCACCCTGTCATATGCTTTCTCCAAATCCATGAAAGTCGCATGCAACTTCTTTCCCTTCTCTAGAAACTTTTCTACTAAAGATCTAAGAATGAATATCTGATCTACACAACCTCTTCCCTTCCTAAAGCCTCCCTTTTCTGCTCCAACTAATTCCTCTGTTATTTCCCTAAGTCTGTCAGTAAGTATCCTGCCATACACTTTTCCTATTATATTAAGAAGACAAATACCCCTATGATTACCACACACTTCTTTTTCCCCTTTTCCTTTGTACAAGGGAATAATTACCTTTTCAAACTTTGTTTTCAGTTTAACTGTTTAATTGCTGGAACCTTGTGGTGATGTCTTGTTGTGTATGTAAATGAGGAGAGTTGTGTTTGAGTGCGGCGTGTTGTTTTATGAAGTGAGCAATCTCTGGTGTACAGTCTGGGCTATATTGTCATCTGCTGCCTCGTGGAATATGATATTCCTAAGAGATAGTTTTCGATTAGATTTTTTTTTTTTTTTTAAAGCCTTGATTAACCTCTTCACTGTTATAGATTCTTCCCCACCTTGAATAAATTCTTCAGAGTGAAACCAAAAGACGTCATCGCAGCGATGAGGATAAAAGATGCTTGAAGGAATGGCAAAATTGTGTACAGGGATAACTATTTCACAGTAAGAAACAAAGGTTGGCTTAATTTCCGTTGCATCTACTTCACATTAGGGGCATGTCCGTCACTTGCCCTTCTGACCTAGCACATCAGTGGTAGAGAAGTGTACCAAGCCTCATACAGCACAGAAATACTTGCCGGCAGATGAAAGTGTGAAACAGAAGAGCTGAATGTTAGGCGAACTTGTGTCCCCCACTCTGCTAAATCCGTGTCCTGCTGTACTGTTCTTAAACTTCTGCAAATACCTAGACATTTAGAAGCCAACACACACACACACACACACACACACACACAGTATTGCACCATTTATCTCTACACAGAGTATGGTATATCACACACACACACACACACACACACACACACACACACACACACACACACACACACAGTATTGCACCATTTATCTCTACACAGAGTATGGTATATCACACACACACACACACACACACACACACACAGTATTGAACCATTTATCTCTACACAGAGTATGGTATATCACACACACACACACACACACACACACACACACACACACACACACACACACAGTATTGAACCATTTATCTCTACACAGAGTGTGGTATATCACACACACACACACACACACACACACACACACACACACACACACACACACACACAGTATTGAACAATATATCTCTACACAGAGTATGGTATATCACACACACACACACACACACACACACACACACACAGTATTGAACCATTTATCTCTACACAGAGTATGGTATATCACACACACACACACACACACACACACACACACACACACACAGTATTGAACCATTTATCTCTACACAGAGTATGGTATATCACACACACACACACACACACACACACACACACACACACACACACACACACACACACACACACACACACACACAGTATTGAACCATTTATCTCTACACAGAGTATGGTATATCACACACACACACACACACACACACACACACACACACACACACAGTATTGCACCTTTTATCTATACACAGAGTATGGTATCACACACACACACACACACACACACACACACACACACACACACACACACACACACACACACACACACACACACACACACGCTATATAAATGCACCCAAGGCAAGATACCAGTCAGTACTTATCTAGACTCGGTGGTGTATGAACGTCATGTTTCCTGTATCTTCCCTTCCACTCTTATTTCTCTCCCTCCTCCTTCTTCCCCCTCTTCCTCCATCCCTGGCCTCCCCTGCGGCTAGAGGAGTAAATGAAGGTGATGAGGGAGGCGAGGAGTGGGCTGGGTTGCTACCAGGGGAGGTGGAAGCTTATAGGGAAGCTTTGATTAATCTTATGAACGTTTTGGACGATGGACCTACGGCCACTGATAACAAGGTGAGTAGAATGACACAGGTACACTGCCCCCGAGATTATTTTTACGTGATCCGGCCTTAATATACATATGTTAAAAAAAGGGCAACCTTTGCGAGCAGGTGCAGTGCGTTTTCCATTTTGGTTCATACAAACCGTGTATATATACATGTATTTACTTGTATTTACAGCTCATATGAAAAGAATCACTGTACAAAGTGGCTGGGGAACATATTCGAATCGAACTCCCCCCCAGACTGTATTAGCAGCGGTACCCAACGTTGCCCTGGTAAAACCCTGTATGTGCATACCGCATTGTCTGGGACCCTGAATGGCCACTACCCCTGTGGAAGGAGACCCCGGGGTCTCATCACCCAGTGAACCTGTTCCTCCTTGGGTTCATTTCCCAATGGACCTATTTCTTCATCGGGAAACTAGAGAGAGAGAAACGACGAGTAACAAAAATTATACTCAGACTGAGGAAAAATCATACGATGAGCGATTACATGAGCCAGAGTTATTTAACCTATCAAAGCACAGACTACGATGGGATCTGATTCAAGTATTGAAGATTATTAAAGGAATCAGTAATATGGATGTTGACAAGTACTTTGTAGTTGATCGTGCGAACTATACTAGAGGTAATGGGTATAAGATTATTTGAAAGCATTTCCAGTCTAATGAAGCGAAACATATTTTCTTTAACAGCGTTGTTAACGTTTGGAATAAACTGCCCAGGGATGTCGTTGATTTCAGTATAGTGGTGACATTCAAAAATCGCTTGGATAAGTATCTCGCTTCAAATCCCCAGCTAAACGCCTTCGTGACTGAATAATAATGTAAGCTGTTTTTCTCTATTTCAAATCGTGATGAAACTATAGCAGGGAAATGCTCTGTAATTAATGATAATTATAGCTTATTGACACTTGTAGTGTATAGATATGGTAGGACAGAATATAGTTGACCATGCACTTTTCAGTCTTTCATATGAAAATTCCATTTCGGCCTTTCCATGGTGCATGGTGGTTCTCACTTTTTTCCTGCCAGCTTTGTCTGGAGGCTTTGGTGGGTGGGGGAGAGCTTTCTTGCTTTACTATCCTTACCTTCAACTGGAAGAATTAGATATCATAGTGATAGTCTTCTCTGTAACAAGTAGTTTCGAAAAGGACCATTAGGTCTGTTGCCGTTTGCTTTCCATTGTACTCCTTTGGCCTTTTTCCCGCTACTCACCCACCCACCAACCCTGCCAACCCCACCAGTCCGTCCACCCATCTGACCCGTCGTATCTAATAACGATATGGTAGTAGATGTGAAAAACTTTACGTGTTTCCACCATGTTGACTTGATTATTCCTAATTAGTTCTAATCTTGGCCATCCGGAGCACCCCTTTAGCATCTGTAATGTATACATGTAAATTTGTCTTAAAAGTTACACCTATATGAGCTGGAGAGAGATTTATATGCGTTCCCCTCGATTTCCATAGAGGTCTGACAGACAGACAGACATACATACAGACAGGCAGAAGACAAGCAGACGGAAAGATAGTCAGACATTCTCTTTAATATATATATATATATATATATATATATATATATATATATATATATATATATATATATATATATATATATATATATATATATAGTGTGGTACGTGGGGGCGCTCACCATCCACTCACTCGATGTAGTGCTTTTCTCGGGTGTCTGCTCTTTCCTCTCCTCCATCCTTCTTTCCTTCTATCCTCTTCTGCCTTTCTTTCCTTCATTCTTTCCTTGTCCTTCTGCCTACGGGTGACTTTACACTCCCTCTTCTGTCTTTCTTTCCTTCATTCTTTCCTTTTCCTTCTGCCTATGGGTGACTGTACACTGAGTGACAAGCCTGTACACCAGGAAACCATTTACTACGCTGGGTGGTAACCATATAGCCAGATTTTGGCACCTGGTGGTTTAGTGGGTAATTATTGCTCTCCATTCGGATTGAGCCGGTGAAGGTTTATATCCAAGGGGTGGTTGGGGTTGATTGCTTATGTAATGCTACTCAGGGATGAGTGAAGCTGGTCACTCTCATCTTAAATGTCGAGACCAACAGCCTAGCCCCGGGCTCCTACGCTCCTCATGGGGCAATGTAGGATTGGATGATGGATATATATATATATATATATATATATATATATATATATATATATATATATATATATATATATATATATATATATACACACACACACACACACACACACACACACACACACACAGAAAAGGATTGGCATTCGAAAGTGGATAGAATATGACTCCTGAAGTTATTGTTTTATCATCTGATGGTTTTGCAACCGTCTTTTGATGCCGTTTTAGGCTTTTATTTTAACCATTAAATCGTATTAAAGGCCTTATTCGACAAGCTGAAAAACGTATCTTGAGACACCAGGTCCAAGTACACTTGCTTATATATACATATATATATATATATATATATATATATATATATATATATATATATATATATATATATATATATATATATATATATATATATATATCGGTGCTCACCTCGAATGGAATACTGACACCAAAAGCAATGACTGTTACAATTGCCCAATGATTTCTCCCCACGTTGTTAAACCCAAGGTTCTGTGGGTCTTGGTTAAACCCAAGGCCCACAGAACAAAACCTACTCTTATGATAGTGCATCCTATAGAGCATCCTATCTCTTGCACGTGAAATTTCCCAGTCACTTTTGTTATCATATACCGGTAAATATTCAGATCATAAAAAATTAATCTGGGGGACATACTGGCTATAGTGATCGTATAGGATACCATCATTTCGCTCCTGTGCGAAAAATTTTTGTGCTACTGTACACATGAATGGTAATTTTCAAGCCAATCGGTCCTGGAATAAAGGCGTAAGACCGGGACAACGAGCGCTGATAAAAACGAGAAACCAACACCATGAAGTAACAGGGAAAACAATCCTCTTGAGAAATGTAAAAATATTTCGTGATGTTAAGAAGTTAAATAACCAGTGCTCTAAATCCCCACATCAACAAGCATGACATCGATACGCCAGGAAAAGCTGTGAGCCCTTAACAACAGCGCCTTTAGAGGGTGACGTCAGTTGTAGCTGTGACGCCACGCTGTACTCTGTCCACTTGACCCCTTCGGTCCGATAGCGTCTCTCTTACTTTATACTTGCAACCGTCAGACGATTTTTTTAGTTTAGGTGAGACTTTTCCAACAGGAGGCGTTAGATACAGTCTTCGTTAACCCATTCCCTTCAAAAAATCTCCCTTAAATTGGATAAAAAATCGTCTGAAGGCAGCAAGAATATATCAGTATAGTATAACCCGACATCGGATTGAAGGAGTTAACTCATTCAGGTTTCCATGACTCACTCTTAGCTGAAAAATATCTTCCCTGTTGGTATAATACAGTCGAACCCTAGAGCTGTATCGACCTTCAGAGGGTTATTGCCACCGGTACCAATATCATCCACTCAGGCTTCCATGACCCACACAGCTGAACAGAATCGTCTTACTGTCGCTGAAATAGAATCCTAAAGTTGCTCGGACCTTGAAACGGTTAATAATACCAGTATTATAACCTGCTCTCATTGGCTCACTCTCATGTAAAATAAATTATCCGGCGTTAGATAAAGTAGATCATTAGAGCTGTCTCGACCAAGTGAGGGTTAACGTGACATAACCAGGAAGGAGGAGGTGCTGGGAAGACTCTTGTGGTCGCGTAAACTGTGGCAACCACATCAACCGATGGACCTCTTTTTTTCAATATATTCTTGCTATCGCCAGTCAATTTTGTTCATCTTATAGAATTGTAGGAATTAATATAATATAAATATATTAATCATAATAATTTTCATCATCATCGTAATCATTAGCATCAGCAGCTGCAGCAGCACCATAGTAGCAACAACAACAGTAACTACTACTACGTGAGTGAGTCCATTGAAATACAAAGGCTTTTCCCCTTCTTGCACCACCCATCTCTCTCATCGATGACTTCCAGACATACTCTAGGTAAAGGGAAATCCAGAAGTGGATATATCTTGACTTTAACTCTCTTTTGTTTAGTTTTTCCTGGAAAGAACAGCTTCAGCAGTCCAGTCATTAGTTCTTTCTTTCTCGCATAAAAAATGTATTATTCAACACATTCAAGTTTTTCATCTCCCGTTTTCATTGAACGAACTAAGCATGTTCGTTAAACGTAATTTTCGTTTTCCTTCACATTTATTTTCAAAACCACCTTCAGAATCTCCCTGTACAGAGCAGCAATCATTGTAGATCCTGCCAGATTCATTGAAAAGTTCTTTGTCGTCCATAAATCTGAGATTGTTTAATTGGCCCCTGTTTATGGAAATTCCATATCCATCCCATGCTAAATATCTGAGGTCGTCCTCAAGAGCACTGTGAATAACTTTGGCAGAATTGTGTCTCGCTGTCTAACACCTCTTTTTATTGGTATTTTCTGACAATCCTTATGGAACTCTGTGATGTCCGCGCCATGTTTATAAATAGCTCACATGACTTTTGACATAACTGTCTTCTACATTGTGTCCTCGTATTATGCACATCGCTCCTGATGGCCCAACTAAATGTGCTTTATCATAATTAATACTTGATCAGAATTTTCGTATATTTTGAGGATTTCTAAATCACTTGATTAATAAGGATAAAGAAACCCACACTGGCAGACAAAAAGATATATTCCAGACATTTTTGGTGACTACTGCCACCCTCTTAAGTGGTAATAGAGATCAAGACTGGTACATCATCTGACAGACACGTTGCTTATGTACCTGCTGTCTACACCTCACATTTCCCCAACCGTACCTTGCCTGATTTAACTCACGATCCCTCGACATTGTCCATTACCTGAGTAAGGGATTACGGCGGCCGCAAGGACCTAACCACTAATCCTCTCAATACTGGGTCTGTTTTATATATCAGTTCACATAGGTTTAAAGTGTTAGCCTCTGCTAACCTACATTTTTTATTGCTGCCTTTGCACAACATTTTGCTTGAATTCCAGTCGATTACATGTTGTTTTCAGAGGAGTGAACATTATATCGCATTATTTGTGTTCGCTGTCTTACATGCATACCTGTGTTCCTTAATACGAGTATCTAGATCTAATCCTTTTTAACCTTTAAAAACTAAGTCATAATCTTTACATGGAATTTTGTACACCCCTGCAGTTTTAGTACTGTTGTGTTTACTCCTTACGTACATGGATCTTACAACAGAAATTTACCTAAATGCAGTATTTACATAACTCACGGACCTCAGCAGGCTAAGGTTGGACACGTATGGTGCTGTGATATATGACATATGGTGATGGTGGTTTGGGTAAAAAAAAAAAAAAATGCTGTCTTGGTTTAAAATAAATTTTCTTTATAAAACCGATTATGATATTCAGAATGTTCCAACCTTACCACCATCACAAGAACGAGAAAGTCATATATCATAGCACCATACAAGTCAAAGTGATGACGTAAATACAGTGGCATCTACTTATTGTCAGGATTTTGTAATATCCTCGCACACTTTCTGGATGGTTATCATAGTATTCTTTACATTGCAAGCGTTGTTGGTTTTATCTAGGGATTGGCAGATAGCGTTGAGGAAGATGACAGGTGCAATACGAGTACAGTATACATGTAGAGTGCCTTCACCTTCCCTCTTCTTCCCCCCCTCTCTCTCTCTTTCACTACCACAACCTTCCCTTTCTCTCTCCCTCCCTCTTACCTTTTGTTCCGCTTCCACAATCTCTCCCTCCCTCTCACTTCCACATTCTTCCCTCCCTCCCTCTCAGCTTTTCTTCCATTTCCACATTCTTCTCTCGCTTTCTTCATCTTTCACAGCCTTTCCTTCCCATTCCCCCTCCGTCCCTCCGACATCCGCATTGTACAGTACTCTCTCTCTCTCTCTCTCTCTCTCTCTCTCTCTCATTTACTCCTCTACTTTATCCTTTTATTTTTCTAGTTTTCCCCTTCCATTCTGCCATCGGTTTTTCTTCTCTGTGCCTAAGTCTCAGAGGGTTGATAAGACGAATACTTATCTCTGTTGACGATGAACCCCTTCACCACTCTGACGTCTTCTAATTTCTCTGTCTCCACACGATTTTATTCGCCTTACGTGACACTTTTCGAACTGGAGGTACTATTAGAGCCTTCTTAACCCTCGTCACGTCAAGAGCTCCTTCCTAAGTTGATCAGAATAAGGTGAGTAAGTTGGCGAATAAGTCCGGTGGGTGAACTGGTTAGCTTTTTTATCTAATGCCGTCTTCTCGAAGAAGCCTAGGACGTTGGACCCAGAATGAGATATTTCCGTCCGTCTGTTTGTTCACTTGCGCTCTTCAGATCGCAGTTATGGGCTGATTTTGACAATGGAGGTGTCACATGAATCTTCTTTCTACTGGTCGACACGCTTTGGTCAGTCCCAAGGTCACAGTTACTAAACAAGCTCAGCAACTTTGTACAGTCGCATTCCACAGCAGGTGACTATGAAACCTTGAAGCTCACAACAAATGCAAGTAACAGCATAGGCAGATGAGAGAGAGAGAGAGAGAGAGAGAGAGAGAGAAACTCTGTAAAAATAATTAGTCATAAAAACTTTCTGTAAGGGGATTCTCGCAGATGTTAAGCAGCGACTTCTAACCAGACATCTGTCCTCTGTCTCCTATCCCCAAGAGAAAGGGCGTGCATGTGGGTAAAAAAGTCAAGGTCATAAGGCAAACATCTTTATGTACAGGAGTATAGGGATAAAAGTAGTATCTTTGGAAATGGCATAAAAATTTGTTTTTCCCTACCCCAATTTTGTTACAGCGCACAGGAAACTGGTAATTTGTAAAAAACTTTATATGTTCGCCTTAGCCCCTGTTGCTTGAGATGGGTTGCACTCCACAGCTACCGATTTTGACGATGAGGAGTCAAGCAAATCCTCTTCAGCCGACTGTGTCCCCATGTCTCGCTGGTCACGCTCAGCGGCTCAGGTCAGCCCCAAGATCGGTGACAAGAAAAAATAAAAAATCAATCCATAGAGCAAACTTTCTATTTACAGGAATATAGGTGTAAAAGGGGTATAATTGGAAAGGATACTAAAAAATTGCTGTAATTTATGCCTTTATCACAAGTTTCATATAACCCTCTGGAGATTGGCAAACTGCCAATAAATAAATGAATACACACCTCTGTTGCTGCCTCATAAGGTCTTGTGGAAATATGACAGGAAATGGAAATTAATCCGTTATATGCTAAAGGAATCCCTGCTCCTTGATACGTCCAGGTGAAGGTTTACTTAGAGTGCTTTCAGACCCTGGGATCAGCGCATAAGACAGAATCCACAGCATATGACAAGGATCATATTATGAGATTTTGCGTTCGGCAGCCTAGCGTGATAACATCCAGATAGTATTATTCTTGCTATTTCAGATAATTTAAGTAAATTTCGAGAAACCTGATCGCAGTGAAGGGCATCATGAGCGCTGTATCTGACATGATCGGAGGAAATTTAGTATATACAGTATTCTCTTCCAGCTATCGCCACATGATGTCGTCTAGCTGAGAGTGAGAAAAGGAGCCTGAGTGTATTAATTCTGGTGCCATTAGTCCTTACATGGTTGGGATCACTCTTCCACAAGTGCTCGTGGGCCCTTCGGGCCCCTCGCACTTGCTCCTGCGGAGGGCTGTCGCATTTATGTGCTGTTCTAGTGTAACGTTGTCACTTGGATTTTTTGCAGCAAACCAATTGATCGTGTTATTTGCAGCTTCGGGAATGGAACCAAAGTTGTCCGAATGCAAGTCCGAAATACTTTAGTTATACCTGTGGGCAAAAATTTGTACGGAGATCCTATGCCGGGGGCCAGGAGCGGCGTTTTTTTGGTCAAAATGTGATCGCTCATTAAATACAGTAAAAGTTTTTCAATCGATATGGGACCAAGTTTTTTCACATCAGCGAATTTTTTGCGATTTTTGTGCCAGTTCTGGTACGATTTGAATGTGTAGTTTCGGCTCCCCAAAGCGCGCGCGCGCGCGCGCACACACACACACACACACACACACACACACACACACACACACACACACACACACACACACACACACACACACACACACACACACGACTAGTGCTATAGTATATTTGATTCCAGCCATCACCAAACGATATGATTCAGCTGAGAGTGGGTATAGGAGCCTGAGAGGGTTAATAACAGCAGATGAGTAAGAAGTCACAAACATAAACCCCAGGAAACGGATATATAAAGAAAAAAAGAGATACCACCATAGCTACTAAGTTTCATCTTGTTATTAGACCACGATCGCTCTGGCACTTCTTGACACCTCTTCTTTAACGATTTATTTTTCACATTACGCCTTAGTATCTTATGTGTATTCTAAGTCGGATTAACTTAGCGTTCAGTAACATACAAAAAGTTATGAAGATGTAGTAGGCAAAGTAAATCAATGAGGAAAACGTGTAACGAAATTCCCTAAGCCAGTGAGATTACGCCCCTCAGCCTTTCCTTGTTGGTGTGGGTTTGACGCAAGGCCCATAAACTCCAGGAAAATGAATTCCCCCCACTCAGTCAGTCACACACACACACACACACACACACACACACACACACACACACACACACACACACACACACACACACACACAGTACGTATTGCACCATTTACACCCCACACACTGTCTTGTACCATCTACCCCCCCCCCCAGACACACACAGTACCAATATTGCACCACTCTCTTCACAAACACATAAAGCATTGCACCATCCCCTCCCCCCCACACAGTATTTTCCCTCTCCACACACACACACACAAAGTATTTCACCATTCATCCCCCACACACGCATGCAAACACAGTATTACACCATTCAGTGATACAGGAGCAGTCTTGTGAAACCCTCTCCAGTAATCTTTTCCTTCTTTTATTTCACCAGTTTAGGACTCATTTGCAGAAGAGTAAATTTATCCCTTCAGTATAAATGGGCTTTATGTTTTATCACCAGACGGTTTTCTTCAGCTTACGATGGATTTGTAATGGTTAATGGGAAATTGAAGGTTGTTTCTAACCCCAACTCGGAAAATCTCCCCTGTTCTGAATAAAATTATGTGGAGACTATATGAATTTAATTTAAAAGACTCTCGTAGCATGGAGATTAATAACACAAGTGAGAAAGAAAGCCAGTGAGGTATAAAAGAGGCCTATTCACCTCAGGAAACGGATGTAATATACAAAAACACTCATTGTGATAACATAAACAACATAATTTATTATCTTCTTATTTTGTGTGTGTGACGTACTTGTATCCGTACCCCCAACTCCCCTCCCCCCAGTCTAGCCTCCTCCCAGCCAACCCCCACCCCTGCCCCCACCCCTACCCAACCCACTCCCTGCCAACCCCCACCCCTTCCCCACCCCCACCCTACCTCTACCCTCTCCCTAACCCCCTCCCAACCAACCCCACCCTTACTCGTAACTCCCACCATAACCCACTCCCAGCCAACTCCCATCCCAAAACTTCCCCACACTCTCCACTCGTCCCTAATTTTGGCAGGGTTATCTTTATCTCAGCCTGTTCTTAAGCTGAATAGGGACCTGGACTGTAAATTAGACGGTTGCGTGTCGTAGTATGGGGGAAAACTGTGACATAAGAAACTGGGCCTTATTCTAAACTTCTTCCTCCATTTCACATGATTAAACTGTGACTAAGTAAGGAAGCTAATAAATAAATGAAGAAATAAAAGGGTTAGGAATTGCTCTATGAGTAAGAGAACAGATATATGAATGAGTGAATTATGAAGTGTATAGAATGAGTGAATAAGAGTGTAGAATGAGTGAATACTGGAGTATGTAGAATGAGTGATTAATAAAGAGTGTGTATAATGTGTGAACAATAAAAAGTGTGTAGAACGAATGAATAACAGTGTGTAGAATGAGTGAATTATAAAGAGTGAAGATTGAGTAAATAAAAAGAGCATGTGTAAATGAATAACAACACTTGAGAAAGAAAGTTCATATGTTAGTAAATAATTAAATGTGAACAGTCAGCAGTAGCACATGAGAAAGAAAACTAATGTAAGTGAATGATGAAAGTGACTGAGTGAGAAATATCAGCACATGGGTCAGAAAACTAATGTATATGTGAACAGTGAAACGAGGGAGTTAGGAAGAAACAGTGGCACATCAATAAGAAAGTGAATATATTGAGTGAATAAAGAGAGTGAGCAAGTGAAAAATGCTAGTATTAGAGAATGTTAAAGTGAGTGAGTGAGTAAGAAATATCATCAGTTAAATATGGAAGGTAATATGAGGGACTGATAAAGTGAGTGAGTGAGCGAGCAAGGAATATCAGTACATGTATAAGAAAGTTAATATCTGAGACTGATAATGTGAGCTAGTAAAAATTAGCAAAACAACCCTCTCGTCCTTATTACGCTACTCATTCTTATCCGATAAATGGGGGTTGTGTTAGAGGTGATAAGGAGAGATAAGAGTAAGGAGCTTAGTGTGATAAGCCAGTGGAAGTAGTGGTAAGTGGGGCCAAGTGTATGTTCTTTAGTTCGTCCGTTCTAACTTGGTAGAGATTTTCGTCATTTTGCTGCTTGTTTCCCGTTGCTCATCGGCAGAATTAGATAGTACTGTGACCCTGCGTCTTTTTTATGGCACTTTCATTTTCGTGATTAACACCATAGTCCATTGTTATCTTTTACTACAGCTCAGCATTCAAGATGGAAGGACGGGAATTTTTAGTCCAAGTTAAAAGTGGACAGATAATAGTTGAGATAGTGGTTTGTGTAGCAGGTGTGTGTGTGTGTGTGTGTGTGTGTGTGTGTGTGTGTGTGTGTGTGTGTGTGTGTGTGTGTACTGGTCTGAGGGAATTTGAAACACTCTCCCACGACCCACAAGATGCACACACACACATTCATACAACACAAAGGAATAAGTGTATAGGCCCATTTACCTTGTCCCCGCTAAAGATGCACCTTGGTATTTTAGGTTAACAGACAGTATTATTCTCTGCTGTACATTGGTCAAGTAACGGAGAACAGGTAAATATGATAAGAAGAGGAGAGTAAAGTGGCTCTAGGAAGTCTGATGGCCGGTGCTATGACGATATTGATACTTAACAGAGGAATGAAGTATGCAGTCTGCAGGTGGATTCCATGAGACTGTGTCTGTACCCGCATCAACGTATGAGTGTGATATTTTGGTATGGCATGAGTGTGAAATATCAATCGTGAGAGCAGAGGAATTGAGACTACTAAGGAATCGTTGTGAGTTGCGTAGTTTGGATAAGAAAACTAACATATTTTCATGAAAAATGTAAACGTATAAGAAATTAAGAAAAAAATACATGCGCCAATGGTGTTGCTTCTGACGTGGAGCTAGGATTTTGAAGTCCTGGATAATGTGTAAATGATAGCATGGCATACTTCACTGAGCGTAATGTTTGATTTGATGGCTGCATACCTCTGTGTATTCTCTTTCTTTGTTTTTATGTCCCAACTCACCCTATCTCTTAACTGGGAATGAGGGTTGGAATGACGATGAAATGTGATGACAGTTTTATTTACTAACATTCGGTTTTCTTTGATTGCACAGAACTGCCAGGAGGGACGCTGCTCAAGGTTTGATTTATTCAGTGGCGCTGTTGACACTGACGAAGGGACCAACGACACGCCAGGAGACTCAGATGACGATCATGGTGAACAATTACCCCAAGAAGATAATGAAGACGACAGCGAAAGTATTGAAGGCGAAGGCGAAAGCGCGGATGGATATGACGTTGCTGAGGGTGAAGATGGTGAAGGCGGCGATGGAGATGACGGCAACAACATTGACAACAGACGGGTGGACTGGAGTGAAGTAGGAGGTGTGGATGAGTCGACGGTGGTGATTGTGGTGGAGGACGAGAACTACGACCCGAATGAGGTGACCATGGCCTCATTCCTGTACGAAGACATGCCCTGGGGGCCGTGCACGAGGTCTTGTCGCACTAGGAGAACCAGGTGGGTGAACGGTAGAAGTATGTCGAGAACCAGATGGGAAGACAGAGTGGTGAAGCAAAAGAAGTTGGATTATGTGTGTTTGGGGCTAAGACCAGGAGAGGTTGGTTGTGAACTAAATGGAAAGGCAAGATGTTATGTACGTTGAGAACGGTGGATGGTGTGTTGGTGGTCCAAGAGAAGAAATAAGAGGTTGGCCGAGAAACATATGGATAGACTTGGCGATGAGTAATATTGAATATTGAGAGGAGGTTCTTTGGAGAAGAAAAAGAGACAGGATAGAACCAGGTGACAAGACAAGGCGATAGAATATCAGAGTGCTGTAGACACCTTCTGTAGGTATGGCACAGAGGCACCCATTAGTCATAATAAGCATAATCCATCGTAACTTTGTACCGTAAATCTTTTATGCTTTGATAACTGCCTAGCCTTGATCTTTAAGGTTTTCTTTACTCAAAGGCACCCTGCAAACATAAAGCAAAAATGCTGAAAAGTAAAAAAAAAAAGACAATTTCTCCAATCATCTTTCTCCTTCCCAGTATCTTTCTTCTTCTTCTTCTTCTTCTTCTTCTTGATCATCATCTCATTAATAATAATAATAATAATAATAATAATATTATTATTATTATTATTATTATTATTATTATTATTATTATTAATTATTGTTATTAATTATTATTATTATTATTATTATTATTATTATTATTATTATTTATTACTATTCGAACGATCTGGTTCTAAAATGGTATATCCAATTATCCATTTGGGGGAGACGGAGGGGGGGAAGGAGTTTTATTTTCCACTGGGCATGATCCTTGATGGCTGTTGACTAGAATACTGTACGTCATACGTCGGGAAAAGAAGTACTTTTACAGCTTTGGTCTGATTTAGACCAAACTCGGAGGAAGGGCTGAGGGTTAGGAAGGAGTGGAATGATTCAGCTTTGAGAACAATATGTGGTAGGGGAACTGTTAGTCAGCCAAGAGTGAAATCATTTGATTTTGAGAATATTGGCTCAAAGGTCAGGGTCACAGGATAAGGTCAACTTGAACACTTTTGATCCATTTTTGACCAGACAATGGAGGGCTTGGGCATCATGCAAGGATTAAGTATTTCAAGTTTGAGAACAGTTGGTTAGAGGTCAAGGTCGCAAGACAGGATCAAAAGTTCAGCCTGAGACCATTGGACCATTTGGAGGGCGCCATTGTTGCATGCTCCTAGTACTCGTTATTATTTCCCAGCTAGCGACGCATGATTGAGGTAACGTTTTACTCGACGTGTGTGTGTGTGTGTGTGTGTGTGTGTGTGTGTGTGTGTGTGTGTGTGTGTCTGTCTGTCTGTCTGTCTGTCTGTGTGTGAACATCATAACTCCAAGAGTTTGCATTCAGTTTTACGCCAGACTTGGAGAAATGGTCAAGGAACGTCTTGTGAGTTGCCTTTTTTTTTCTCTCTCTCGAACAAAGGCAGTTAGGCAGTATTATCTAATTTACACCAAACTTGGTGGAAGGGTTAAGGGTAAGGCAAGATTGAGCGGTTTTAATTTTAACGACAATTTCAGTCTATTATTATCATAGCAGGGGTCATGTCATATATTCCTTGTGTTTTGTTACAAGCAACGGTGCGTGATGCGAGCCTTTAACGTCTTGGCAGGCTCACCTCTTCCATTAAGTGAGCGCAACTCCTTTTTACTATGCTTAAATCAGCTTCTGAAATCCACATCTCGCTTCGTTTAAAGGACAAATTTCCTTACATGAATTTTTCATTAAGTTTTCAATGGTTTGCCAACACCATTTCATTGGTATCGCAAATATTCACCAATATTCGTCCATGGTTTTCATCTTTCACCCCGGCATAATCAAGGTCAATGTCATCATCTCCACTTTCGATCCGAGGCACACCCACACGAGCATTCACATCACAGAGAACAATAATTTTTCAATAGTCAAGAAAAGGAGCATTGAACACACCATACATTGCCTGGTCACAACGAGTCACGAGTCTTCCGGTGGTATGTAGACACCTGCAAACGTTACTCCTGGGCCTAATGGCAGCGCTAGTCACATCATATCCTTAACAGCAGTATCATATCCTCAGCTTCCTATCCCCAACATCAGTATCATATCCTCAGCAGCAGTATCATATCCTCAGCATCATATCCCCAACATCAGTATCTTATCCTCAACATCAGTATCGTGTCCTCAACATCATATCCTAAGCATAAGTATCATATCCTCAACATCATATCCTAAGCAGCAGTATCATATCCTCAACATTATCTCCTCAACATCAGTTTCATATCCTCTTTGATATCCTTAACATCAGTATCATATCATCAGCATTAATATCATATCCTCAACATAGTATCCTCATCATATCCCCAACATCATATCCTCAGCAGCAGTATCATATCCTCAACATTGGTATCATATCCTCAACATCAGTATCATCCTTAACATCAGTATCATGTCCTCGAAATCAGTATCATATCTTCAACATTAATATCATATCCTTAGCATCGTATCCTCAACATCATATCCTCAACATCGTATCCTAAGCAGCTGTATCATATCCTCAGCATCAGTATCATATCCTCAACATCAGTATCATATCCTCAACATCAGTATCATATCCTCAACATCAGTATCGTATCCTCAACATCAGTATCATATCCTCAACATCAGTATCGTATCCTCAACATCAGCATCAACATGAGTTATACAACCTCACGACGCACATTTCACAAACATTATCAGACCTTCCCATTTGATGATCTTTATTTAATTTCTTATAACACACATTAAAGCTTGTAACACTTCTAAAATACGAGAACATTATCCAGTAACAAGTTTCTACATAGGGACGGGAAGTCGGTGCTGCGATATGGTAGAGATCGTGGGAGAGTAGAGATAATGAGAGAGTGAAGATAGTGAGAGAGTGGAGACAGTGAGAGGTAATGAGAGAGTGAAGATAATGAGAGAGTAGAGACAGTGCGAGATGAGCGAGTGAAGATAGTGAGAGTAGAGAGAGAGAGATAATGAGAAGAGTAGAGACTGCGAAGTAATGAGAGAGTTCAGATAGTAAGAGAGTGGAGGCTGTGCGAGATAATGAGAGTGAAGATAATGAGAGAATAGAGACAGTGCGAGATAATGAGAGAGTGAAGATAGTGAGATATTAGGGTAACTTCTTCCTACTTATTCATCTCAGTGTGTAGCTTACTTGTTCACTTCTTACGCACTCTTCTTACTGCTTCAGTTTTCCTCCTCCTCCTCCTCCTCCTTTTTCCTCTTCTTTTCTTTCTTCAGTAGATTATTATTATTATTATTATTATTGTTGTTGTTATTATTATTATTATTATTATTATTATTATTATTATTATTATTATTATTATATTAGTTAGTAGTAGTAGTATCATCATCTTCATCATCATCATCGTCATCATTTCATCTTGCTTACTTACTTACTTCACCCCTTCCTGCTTATTTATTCACCCTTGTTTACTTACTTGCTCACCTCTGCTTGCTTGTTTACTCAGGTACATATATACATACGTACTTACTCATCACCGCATACTTACTTACTCACTCCTGCAAACTTAATTACCTACTTACTCCATTTTACTTACGTGTTCACCTTTGCTTACTTACTTACTTCTACTTACTTGCTCATCCGTGCACACATACTCATCCCTGCTTATTTACTCCATACTTACTTACTTACCTTATTACTTACGTGTTCGTATTCTTTCAACCTAAGCTTCTCTCCTTCATGTTCCTGTTCCTTCTCTCTTTCCTTACTCTTTCTTCGTACTTCCTATCTTCTTTGTCACCTCCCTCCCCACCTTCATCATTCTCTCCCTCACACCTTGTTCCCTCCTTCAGTTATCTCTGCCTCCCTCCCTCTTTCCCATGCTTCCTATTTCCCTTCCTCCTTTTTCTTCTTCTTTCCCTCCTCCTCAGTATTCTGCATCTCACGCTCTTTTCCTCCAGCCCTTCCATTCCTCCTTTCCTCCCCTGCCACGTTTAGCACACCTCCGCTTTCTCCTTTCTCCCTGTCTTGTTGCGAACTAATGGAACACACAAAATGTTAAAACTATGTACTCCATCTGTGGTAATTATCGTACAGTCAATAAAAAAAAGTATCAGCCACCTGGAATTCGATGAATGTGAAAATGAGCAAGTTCTGCGGCACAAATGAAACTATTAACCTAATACCTCAAAAAAATACACCACCCAGTACGTGAAGTTTGGTGGAATTTCGAGTCTTCATAATTACCACAGACAGTATTTGCACTGATAATCATATATCACAATGCTTCGTCCATGTTTCATAATGATAAGCACGGTAAGGTGGCCGATACCTTTTTTGTTGACTGTGCTCTAGACCTATTTACGGCGTGGACTGGAACCTGCCCCAGAGTGACTAAAAGGTGCACGAGTGGATGCTTGGACACCTCCCCTCATAGCAGCAGTGTGATGTCGCGACCCCACTGACCAGCACGGATATTTCAAGCAGCCTTGTGCCTCCTGTGGTGCGTGAGGAATTAATTTTACTTGGTGCTTCCAATCTTTTATTTATGTCCACAGGGAGACTATTGATCTGCACTCGGGATGTTCCCACTCCATTTTATGTGGGATTTTCTGTTATGCAAATAATATTGAAGATAAAATATTATCGACGACAGTTACAATTATAAAGTTGACAGTGATGAAAGTGATGAGGGCAGTTTAGATAATGACGGTCGTATGGCCCTGATGCCATGGGACGCCCACCTCCTGCCATGTCACTGTGCTGCCTGAAAGAGTGTAGGGGTAAAGGGGTCAGACACGCCAATCTTTTAGCAGCTGTAGTGGTAAAGACTGGGCGTTGTTATCGGCCAGTCCCGGACGCGATCTTGGTGCAGTATACTCGGTCGGTAAATAACCATCCCTATGGGATTGTCCCATAGGTTCCTTGCGTCTTAGTTTAGTATGTGCTGTATAGTGAGTGCCGTGTAATGTGTGTTACGTTGTGTGGGGGTATTTTACAAGGAAATAAGTAAAAATAACAAATGTGATATAGAGAAATACCTCGCTTCACCAAGGTATAAAACTTGTCTTTATAATGGTGATAATAATAATGAAAATGATAATGACGATGATTATGGTAAATCCTTCACTGTCATAATGTATTATTCAGTTTATTGTTGCTACCGTCAGACGCTTTTATTCAGCTTGGGAGACTTTTTCCAAACTAGAGTTAAATAAAATCCCTTGACTGAATTGTCTTTTGGTAGTGGGAATAAAATATGAATTACGTCATCGAACCGAAGTTATGCACGACGATGACAACAGCATTATACTTTTTTTTTTTTTCCATATATAGACCGTGCAAGATGGAGGTACTGTGTGGAGGGGAGACACGGACCGAGGAGGCTTTCTGCTATGCTCCGGGATCTCGTTGCCAAACACAGGTCAGTTAAATTTTATTTTATCTCCAAGCACCAGTTCTCTTTGAGCAAATAGGTAATTGAACTGACTGAATCCCCCTCTCCCGATGAATTTTTTCCAAGAGTCCTGTGAGAAGTAAGTGACCAGGTGGCTCCTCACCTGGCTACTATCTTTAATAAATTGCTGGCTATTGAAAAAGTTCTATCGGGCAGAAAGGAATCAGATGTGGCCCCCATATTGAAAAAGGAAGATCGCCATTGTCCCGAATATTACCATCCAGTTAGCCGTTCATCTGTGGTAGAGAAATTATTGCAAGGCATGTTTGCAGATGGGACTGTAGATCAACTCGAATCAAGTAAGTTACAGTATGACATGTTAGGCGGCATTGTTCGTGCTTGGCCAGTTTGATTGACTTTTTCACTGCATTCTCTCTGAATATGACCATTGCCGGACAATTGACAATCGTTATTTGGACTTCCAGAAGGAATTCGATAATGTACTTCATCGTAGCCTGATGACGAAAATTCATGCACTGGGTATTTGGGGAGAACTAGCTGCCTGGATTGAAAATTGACTGACTGATCAGGGCCAGAGAGTGGTAGTCAGTAAGGAAACCTCTTACTGGACATCAGCTACAAATGGAGATCTCCAGGGCTCAGTTCTAGGACCAGTACTATTTACCATGTCCATCAGTAATGTTGCGGGCATCATTAGCCAAATTACAAAATTTGTAAACGACACAAAGTTGATGCCTCTTGATTCAAGAAGACAGAAGAACTACTTGAACACTTGCATAAAATGGGGGAGTGGTGTGAACAGAGGTAGATGCCATTCAACCTGGACAAGTACAAGGTGATGCACAGTGCTCATGGAAATCTAGGAACCATTGTTAGAAAGTGAAATCAACATTTCTGACTTGGAGAAAGACTTAGGTGTCCTAATCAGCAATGGCCTCAAATTCATTTAACAGTGTATTGAAATGGAGAAGAAAGCACAGACTTTTCTAGGATATATAAAGAGGCAGTTTCGGTAAAGAAACGAGGAAATAGTCCACTTTCTCTACAGTTTTTTTGTGTATCCGCGTCTGGAATATGCAGCGCAATCCTGGTCACCACCCCTAAGCAAAGATATGGCAAGGCTTGAGAGAGTCCAGGCATGGACTGCTGAACTAATCCCACCTATCAGACACATGAGATGCCAGAGAAGGTTGCAGACATTGGACCTCTTTCCGTTAGAGACTAGGCGGTGCGGACAGTTAGCTGAGGTTTTCAAAATTCTTCGTGGATTTCAAAGCAATGACTACCAGCTCATATTTAGTTTAAACAACAAGTTGACGAGGAATCGTGGATGGAATCTTGATTTGAAGCATTACCACCATGATCCATTTGGCAGTCTCTTCACGTATAAGATCTGCAGTACCTAGAATCGGTTACCAGCAAAGATGGTCTGTTCCTTGATAGAGCAGTTCAGGGCTAGGTTAGACAGTTTTGTTAAGCCTAGTGGTGGACCGAATGATTCCTCCTTTTTTGTAAAATTTCCTAGCCCGTCTTTTCCACCAGGTTAGGTGTGCAATATTTCATTTTCCGTGCCCGTCCTGAGGGTGGGAGAGAGGAGGTGGGAGAGCTTTCCTATTTATTTATCTCTCATTAATAGAGTAGCATCTTGTACCTGATAAATTCATTCATGGTACCTCCTCGTAATGGGTCATAGGACGTTTTGAAGTACTATTTTTCCTTATAACTCCCGCACAACAGATCTTGGAGCAGCTGGAGTCGGAGGGTTACGTAATAGTAGATGACAACGAGGACGAGGTGCTGGGAGAGACGCGGGAGGAGGAAGATGGGGAAGATTATTGGTATGTTCCTGATCCACAGGAGGTGGTGGTGGCTGAAGATGAGGAGTATGATTATGGTGAGTAGTCAGAGAGAGAAAGAGAGAGAGAGAGAGAGAGAGACCAGGCAGTCCATTCCCTGAGTCTAATCAGTCCTTTCGTACAGAAGTAGATATTACTTCACACTCTTGACTCACTGTTCGAAAACGACTACACAGCGGTAGGCCCATGCTAGAATTATCACAGTCGACTAAAGTGTTGGTATTAGAGGAGGGGGTTTTTACACGTGTGTTGATGACATTGAAATCCTCATCCTGTTCCAACTTTATTGGTGTGGTGATCAGCGGTCCAGTGTTCTACGACTTGATCACCTCCTCCCTCAGACTTGATTATTACAGACCTAACCCACTGCTGTTGTGTCTTTGGCTGCTAAGGAATATCCTTTGCAGAATACAACCTGTCAGTGTAAATCAGAATGAGATATCAAAATGTGTCCATCACAGTGAAAGGCTTGACGTGGCTGAAGCAGAAATTACCTGACTCCAAGTGTTGCAGGACTAAAGATGCCACAGGAAGAACAAGCTGCACTGTGCACTAGTGTCTGAAAAATGACGTCCAGCCACAAGCACGAATAACTAGGACTGGGATGAAGAAAAGAGGGAGTCTTTCTGGAATGATGTTGATGAGTGTATGCAGAGTTTTGGAGCTAGTGTGAATGTGGAAATGATGGGAGATCTGAATGCTAGATTGGGAAATGTAGCAGTTGAAGGTGTAGTTGGTATGCATGGTGTGCCTGGAAGAAATGAAAATGGGGAACGAATGATAGGGATATGCGTTGAGCGAGAGATGGTGATTGGAAATACCCTGTTTGAGAAGAAAGATATTTATAAGTATACATGGGTGAGACAGGAGGGTGGAAGGGTTGTTGATAGAGCATTGATGGACTATGTGGTTGTGTCCAGGAATGTAATAGGAAGATTGTTGGATGTGAAAGTTCTGAGAGGGGAGGGTGGGAGTATGTCTGACCACTACCTGGTGGAGGGAAAGTTAAGAGTAGGTAAGAGGTGGGTAAGAGCTAGGAGAGTTAGGTGCGGCAGGGAAGTTTTAAAAGTGTGTGAGTTGGATGAAAGAGAGAAAATGATACAGTATCAGGAGAAATTGAAAGATGAGTGGAACGCAGTGAAAGATCAGGAAAATGGCAATGTGGAGGAGGAATGGCAGTTGTTTAAGAATGCTGTGGTGGGGCATGTGGAAGAGGTGTGTGGTGTGAGACGAGTGGGTGGTGGTGTAAGAAAAGGAAGTGAATGGTACTGCGAGGAAGTAAGTATGGCTGTGGCTGAGAAGAGACGTGCATATGAAGTGTGGCTGCAGAGGAAGGATGAGGTGTCATAGGTATAAGGAAAAGAGGAATAGGGCGAGAAGGGCTGTTCGTGATGCTAAAGTGGCAGCAGATGAGAGGTTGGGTAGGTGGTTGACTGAGAATTTTCAACAGAATAAGAAAATGTTTTGGAAGGAGGTGAAAAGGGTGCGAAAGGGAGAGTCTGGGAAGGAAGAGCGAGTAAAAGCAGAGGATGGAAGGATGTTAATTGAAATGAAAGAGATGGGTAGAGTATTTTGAAAGATTATTAAATGTAGAGGAGGAAAGGGAGGCTGAGATTTTGGTGGATGGAAGGGTGCAAGGAATAAATGTGTTGGGAGAGTTGAATGATTCTTTGATCACGAAGGAGGAAGTGCAGGAGGCAGTAAAGCAGATAAAAACAGGGAAAGCTGCAGGTATGGATGGGTGTGCTGTGGAATGCCTGAAGGGTGGTGGAGCGACTATTGTTGACTGGTTAGTAAGATTGTTCAATGTGTGTTTTGTGAAAGGTATGGTGCCAGTTGACTGGGCAAGTGCTTGTGTGGTCCCGTTGTATAAAGGCAAGGGTGATCAGTATGAATGTACTAGCTTTAGGGGTATAAGTCTGTTGAGTGTTGTAGGTAAGGTGTATGATAAAGTGTTACCAAATATATCTGTGTAGTTTATCGTTCCCCCAATGCTTCTTCGGAACCCAGTGTATTTGATTCCATATCCACTCAGTTGAGTAACCTTGACCTTGCCCTTGGCAATGAAATTACCATTTTGGGTGATTTTAACATACACAATGTTGAATGGCTATTGCATTCTGCCCGGACTGACGACGCTGGCCTAGAATGCGAGCTATTTGCGGAATCGTTTAATCTCACCCAGTTGGTAAAGCAACCAACCAGAATACCTGATAACCCTGACCATAATGCCCATCTCTTGGATTTATTCTTGACAAATAATCCAGATCAATACAGGATAGAGGTACTGTCACCACTTGGATCCTCTGACCACAATCTCATCAAAGCCTCATTAGTTAACCCTCCTACACCTCCCCATTCCGAACCTGTCAGGGTGACCCGATGGCACTTTGACAGGGCAGACTGGGATGGATTTAGAAATTATCTTGCTGATGTTCCATGGCAGTCTTTCTTCTCTAGTGATCCCAATTCTACCCAGTCCCACATTTGTGACTTAATACTAGCTGGTATGGATTTATTCATACCAAGTCAACAATTCACTAAAAGATCAAACTCTCCAAAATGGTTTGATGGCAATTGTGCCAGAGCAACAGCCCAAAAGTCATTAGCATATAACTCTTACTTAAAATCAAAAACACCTGAATCACTCTCCCAATTTAAAATTGCTAGAAATCATGCAAAAGCTGTATTAAATCTATCTAAATCAAACTTTCTTCAAAAGCAAGCATCAAAACTACTTAACAACCCTAATGACAATAGAATATTCTGGTCAACTCTTAATTCTTTCAATAATAACTTTAACAAGTCATCTTCCATTCCCCCACTAAAATCTTCAGATGGCAATATTACAAATGACCCACGTGGGAAAGCAGATATCTTTGCTAGTACCTTTGCAAGAAACTCTACCATAGATGATACCAGCCAGAATGTCTCAGTACTGGAACTTGATTCTCCCGAAATTGCCCCACTTAAAATACAGACAAGATTTGTAAAATCCATCCTAGACAATTTACCTACCAACAAAGCTCCAGGTCCAGATGGAATTCCGCCAATTGTTTTGAAAAAGTGTTCCCCTGAACTTGCCTCTGTCCTAGCTAAATTATTCAGACTATGCATACGTACTTCTTTATTCCCAAATTCATGGAAAGAAGCCAATATCCACCCAGTTCCGAAGAAAGGAAGTTCGTCTGACCCTCCAATTACAGACCAATAGCTATCACATCTTCTCTTGGTAAGGTATTTGAAACTTTAATTAATAAGCATATTGTTAAACATCTTGAATCCAACAACTTAATTAATGATAGACAATACGGTTTTCGCCACGAAAGATCCACCATTGACATACTCAATCTCTTAACTCATACCATCCATCAATCAATAGATCTTTTTGGAGAAACTCATGCAGTAGCTCTTGATATCTCTAAAGCTTTCTGACAGAGTATGGCACCGTTCCCTGCTGTCCAAATCCCTTGCTATGGACTAACGTCTTTTGTTCCTTTGATTTCTTCTTATCTTAGTGACAGGAAAATAAGAGTAAAAGTAGATGATGTATATTCGAATTTCCACTCAATTAACGCCGGCGTGCCGCAGGGATCAGTTCTGGCGCCAACCCTATTTCTGGTTCATATTAATGATCTCTTATCTGTCACTCACAATCCCATTCACTCATATGCAGATGACTCAACACTACATAGTTCATTCACACTCAGACATCCATTTACAAAGTCTAATATCTCTACCTCTCAACTCAATACAGCCATCTCCATAAATGAAGATCTATCTACAATCAGTGAATGGGGACAAAACAACCTTGTCTCTTTTAATGCTAGTAAAACTAAATATATACAGTTTACCAATAGACAGATATTGCCAGACTCGTACATTACCTTCAGTGCTACTAATATTCCCATCTCCAAAAGTATTGAAGTTCTTGGTGTCTCACTTAACAGTGCCCTCAGCTGGACCTCTCATGTCAGATCACTTGCTAAAACCGCCTCAAAGAAACTTGGATTATTGTACAGAGTCCGTAACTTCTTCGCCGATGAGCAGTTAGCTATAATTTATAAGAGTCATGTGCGCTCTCAGCTTGAATATTGCTCACCCTTGTGGAATGGTTGTGGAGAGGTTGCATTAAGGCAACTAGACAAAATTCAGAATAAAGCTGTTAGAATCATTAACAACCCTGCCATTACATATAAACTACCTCCCCTGCAAGTAAGAAGGAATGTTGCCTCCCTTGCATTATTTTACAGATATTTTTTTGGCAAATGCTCAGACGAAGTTGCGTCCATGGTGCCACCTCTCCATGCCTTCCCTCGTGCTACACGGGCATCTGGTAGCGCTCATGACTGGAATGTCACTCAACCATATTGCAGAACTTCTGCCTATCAGAATTCTTTCATTCCCCGAACTGCATCTCTCTGGAACTCGCTTCCCCAGAGTTGTTTTCCTCCAAATTTCAACCTACAACTCTTCAAGTCTAACTGTTACAGATATTTTATGAACAGAGGACACCAGTAATCTGGTGTATGGATTATTTTTTTTTCTCCATTTGTTTTTCCTTCCTCCGTTCTGTTATTAAAAAAAAAAAAAAAAAAAAAAAAAAAAGAGAGTTAGAGAGGGTACAGAGGGAGTGATTGATGATGAGCAGTGTGGCTTTAGGAGAGGGAGGGGATGCGTGAATCAGGTGTTTGCTGTGAGACAAGTGTGTGAAAAATATTTAGCGAAAGGCAAGGATGTGTTTTGGACGTTCATGGATTTAGAGAAAGTGTATGATAGAATTGATAGGGAGGCTTTGTGGACTGTTTTAAGATTGTATGGACTTGATGGTAGGTTACTAAAAGGAGTAAAGAGTTTTTATGTAAATAGTAGAGTGTGTTAGAGTGGGAAAAACTGTGAGTGATTGGTTTCCCGTGAGAGTGGGGCTGCGGCAGGGATGTGTGATGTCGCCTTGGTTGTTTAATATTTATATGGATGGTGTTGTAACAGAGGTGAATGCAAGAGTTTTAGTTGGAGGTCTGAGTCTGGTGAATGTTGATGGTAGAGAGTGGAATCTGAAGCAGCTGCTGTTTGCAGATGATACTGCACTGGTGGCTGATTCAGAGGAGAGAGTGAGACAGTTGGTAGAGGAGTTTGGAAGGGTGTGTGAAAGGAGGAAATTGAAAGTTAATGAGAATAATAGTAAAGTGATGAGGTGTACGAGGTCGGTAGATGGTAGGAGGATGAATGTAGTTTTGAATGGTGAGTTGCTTGAGGAGGTAGAGTGTTTTAAGTATTTAGGGTCACATGTTGCTATGGATGGAAGAATAAATGCAGAAGTGAAGTTTAGAATGAATGAAGTAGGAAAGGTGCTGGGAGGAATGAAAAAAAGTGTTTAGATGTCGTTCGCTTAGAATGGATATAAAGAGAAGGCTGTATGAGGGTGTTGTGGTACCGACTGCGTTATATGGGGCTGAAACATGGAATATGAGTGTAGCAGAGAGGAAAAGTTTGAATGTAATGGAGATAAGGTGTCTGAGGAGTATGTGTGAAGTGACGTGTATGGATCGAGTGAGAAATGATGAAGCACGAAGGAGAACTGGAGTTGTTCGGGAGATGGTTGGTCAAGTTGAGCAGAGGGTGTTGCGATGGTTTGGGCATATGGAGAGAATAATGAGCGATTGGTGAAAAAGATAAGTAGATCTGATGTGAGAGGTGTAAGACTGAGAGGAAGACCACGAATAGGATGGATGGACAGTGTGAAGAGGGCGTTGGATGCAAGAGGGATGTCTGTTGAGCAAGGAAGAGTAGCTGTGCATGACAGAAATAAATGGAGAGTAATTTTGAATGAATAAATGATGACGCAGCCCTGAGGGGATATTCTCCCGCATTTGGTCTCATCAGCTGGTCAGGTCAGGTGCGGGTAAGGAGATGGATCTATTATGATGTGGCAGGGGTAAACCAGCTCTGCTGTTGGGCCCTGCAGCGGATGTCACTGATTGCACTGTGCAGTTGACCCTCGTGCGGTGTGGTGCGGTGAGGATCTGTCCCTTCTCCCCTTGGGCTAAGATGCAAATGAATGTGTTTGAGTGAATGAGTAAATTGCAAGTGTGTCGTCCTGTCTCGGCTACCTCCCTTTCCTTGGGGGAAGCAGCCTAGGTATATAGGTAGATAGATACTGTCTTACAAACAAACACAGTCACGTCCATGATGTATCAAAGATTTCACTTTCGTTGGAAGAACGAGGTAAGCATACCTCAAAATCGTACCAGCCTGTCCTTCCAGCAGCGATAAAATCTTCGTAACGAAAGGAAGATTAATTGAAGCCATTGGTGAATGGCAACCGAAGTCAGCCATTTAGAGTAGCCTAATGCATACGTATGGATGATGGCCTGTTAGATGGAGCTGAGATTGTTGACAGAATGTTGAATGATTGGATGTATGGTGATACGTACATAGTCCACTGCTGGTACCTTCTGTGCTGAATGAATGAATGTATGGTTATCAAGTTTTGGGCACTCTGTTGTTAGCTTATAGTTTGAATGAATGAATGTATGGTAGTTTAAATGAATGTCTGTATGGTGAAAGGCACTGGGCACTCTGTTCATAGTTTCTGCCTTTGGCTTCTGTATTTGTATTTCCTTTTTCATTCTTGTTATCATCCACTCACTTGATGTAGTGCTGCCTACTTCTTCCTTAGCCTTTATCACTCTTTTTCTGTGCCTGCCCTCCTGTCTTCCTACTTCTCCCATCTTTTCTGTTATTTCTTATTGCTTTTCTTTCCTTTACAGGTGCCTTTACATTGAGTGACAATCCAAATAGTTTCCTGTTAGCCAAGAAACCATTTACAACGCTGGGTGGTAACTATATAACCAAACCATACTCCCTACGTGTCAGCATGTGGGTTGGTGGAGGGTTAGTGCCCTTCCCCGTAAAACAAATAACTCAAAGTCAAATGGCCACCCCTTACGAGATTATGGCGTCTGGCAATAGATAGATATTAGATCCTGCCCACCCTGTTGAAATAGGTAGAAATTGTTATAATAATAATAATAATAGTGATAATAATGATAATAATAATAATAGTAATAATTATCATCATCATCATCATCATCATCATCATAATGGTAATAATCATCATCATAATAATAATGATAATAATAATAATAATAATAATAAAGATAATAATGATAATATATTACTATTTTATTATTATTATTATTATTATTATTATTATTAACAACAACAACAGCAGTAATATTAGTAATAATAAAAAATAATGATGATGATAGTGATAATAGTAATCATCATGATCATCATCATCATCATCATCATAACAATAATAATAATAATAACAATAATAATAATATATCACTTTTATTATTATTATTATTAGTAGTAGTAGTAGTATTTTCAACAACAACAGCAGTAATATTAATAATAATAAAAAATAATGATGTTGATGATGGTGGTGATAATAATAGCAGTAGTAGTAGTAGTAGTAGTAGTAATAATAATAATAATAATAATAATAATAATAATAATAAAAAATAAGAAAACAACAGCAACAGCAACGACAACAATAATGATATTCCATCTATCATCCATCATCCAATCCTACGTTGCCCCATGAGGAGCGTAGGAGCCCGGGACTAGGCAGTTGGTCCTGACATTTAAGATGAGAGTGACCAGCCTCACTCATCCCTGAGTGGCATTACGTGAGCAATAAACCCCAACCATCCCTTGGATATAAACCTTCACCGGCTCAATCCGATTGGAGCACAACAATTACCCACTAAACCACCAGGCGCCAAAATTTGGTTATATGGTTACCACCCAGCGTAGTAAATGGTTTCCTGGTGTACAGGAAACCATTTGGCTTGTCACTTAGTGCAGAGTCACCCACGGGCAGACGGAAGAGGAAAGAATGAAGGAATGAAAGACAAGAGGGAGTGTAAAGTCACCCGCAGGCAGAAAGACGAGGAAAGAATGAAGGAAAGAAAGACAGAAGAAGATGGAAGGAAAGAAGGATGGAGGAGAGGACAGGGCAGACACCCGAGAGTAGCACTACATTGAGTGAGTGGATGGTGAGCGCCCCCACCTACCACAAATCTAATAATAAAAATAATGTGCAAAAACAGATGTGGAAAGTAAATTGACACAGGAAAGAAAAGTGGCTGGTGCTATGAAGGTTTTAATAAGATGCAGAGGTCTGAGTGTGGCTGCCTACTGTGTCATATTTGTGTGAGGCTGTGGTGTGGCTTGAGTATTATTAGTTAAGCGTAAGAGCCGTGGAGTTGGTACTGTTGAGGAATGTAAGTGGAGTGTAAAGAGTCGATAGGAGTAATGAAATCTGTAGGCACCAAGGTTGAAGATTGCATGTGGAGAGAATAGCTGTGAATAGAGAGCTGAAAAGTGTAAATCTGAGCTTATTTGAAGGTGGAAGGAGGCGTGGTATACCAAGAAGAAGGTGGATAAAAATATGGTCAATGAGGTTGTGAGAAAGAGAGGTGTAGACAGGATTGGCATGATTTGAAGTATGTGATTTTAAGCATG